>NC_092343.1:194410000-194710000 GCF_046630445.1 Rutidosis leptorrhynchoides
ATGACACAAAATTGATAAGTGCTTAATCATATGTAAGACGACATGAGTTCATAAGCCTACACTATCTCTAGCAAAAGACCAATACATAAATAATTAACTTGGTAAAATTGCTATGCGGCTGCACCACGGTCGACCGTGAGTCTGACCGTGGATGCCCTGTTCCAACGATTGCACCTTTTTCTAAAACTGTCAATCTACGGCTAACCTCACGGCCGACCGCAGTTCGACCGCAGTTTTCTCTGTAACCAAATTCATCCACTTTAAGATAGACCACTTTGAGATATCTATAATTTACAAAACTTTTTTAAACATACTTATAATAATTGCCTTCTTTGATTTCAAAAGAGTTTTGAACCAAAAGATGTTAATTTTTACTAATCACACCTAACGACATCTTAATGACATTTTAAGTTCAAATAAGATTAAACACAAAAGTGTTTTACTTTTCAAGTGTTACAAAATGTCATTTAAATACATAATAATAATGGTCATCAAAGTCTCAATTAAAGAGGCGCTCTCCCATTACTTTTAAGTACCATTTGTATGTATGTAAGTTTTAATTATATTCAAGCTAGTCAAGGTTGTAACAAGGTTCATTTAAGCTCCAACTAGAATCAAACTAGTTCAATCAAGATGCAAGTATGTTCTAAAGAGCAAGACACCTCCATTAAGAAGATGACAAGCTATTAAAATGGGCTAGTGAAGTTTTGGAGGCTTGTGGTTTGTCAAAGGATGATTAAAGCAACTAGTTAAAGGATTCTTCATTATAATCAAACTAGTCAAAATTAACTTATTGCAAGCAACCAATGAAGTATGATACTTCCATCCAAGTATTGACAAAGTGTAAGATTCATGGCTTATTGTGTTTGGAGCTTTGTGGGTTGTCAAGGGACAAGATTTCAGCATTTACCTTTTTAGGAAATCAATGACAATGGTCAAGGGCATTGGACTTTCCTCTTTAGCTAATACATGTCAACCTCCATGCGTATGTTCAAGATCAAAGGGGTAATGGAGTTACTTCTAGGTGTATTAAGAATATTTTGAAGGCTCTATATTGGGTAAAGAAACCAAAAATTCAAAGAAAAAGGAGCTCCAACGGATATGTTGAAATGCTTACAGAAGTTGTACGGCTGCCTGCAAGGTCGACCGTGCTTCGACCGCAGTTTTTTCTGTCAAGTTTTTCTTGGAATATAAATACACCACTTTGCCAAACTAGAAGACTACCTCTTTCAAACATTCTTTCAAAGTCATATCAACTGATCTCCCAAGCCTCAAGCACATATCAATGGAGAGATTATAAGAGAGAAAGAGAGATTCTACTTACACTAAGTAGAATTGAAATGTAAACTTTGTACTTTATATCTTTAAGTTTACTTTGTAAGACACTTCCTTAGGGGGTCAAGGAAGTTAGATAGTTCTTATGATAGGAAACACCATCTTGCTTAATGATTTAACTTCCTTAAAAGGATCTAGGAAGTTGACCAATTCCATTGAGAATTAAGTTGGTGTGACCTATTGAAGAACTATGAGTGATTGTAAGCTTAGCTATAAGTTTACTTGTAAGCTATCTTCTTAAAGGGATCTATAAGGTAGTTGTGATTTCACCAGGCTAGAGCATTAGGATCTTGTGGTAAGAGCATTTGGTGTTTGTGAATTCTTCAAAGGAACGTAAGGGTTCATGAGTAGCGGCTTATCGAGGAGCTAGTGTTGTATCCGGACACTCCATCGAGTTTGGGGTATCATAGTGAAGAAAAGTCTCAATTCGTAGAATTGGAGAGTGGATTAAGGTGGATTAGTTAACATCCACCCGAACCACTATAAATCCTTGTGTTTGTGTACTTACAATCTTTACGTACTTGCATTAACAAACACAAACGCTTCTACACTTAAAACTTATGTTTTGATTGTTAAAGATTTCGAAAAATTTTAAGAAACCACTAAGTAACTATTCACCCCCCCTCTAGTTACTTACAAATAGTAAAGACCAACTGCCTCCACCTATCTGAAGCTGTCACGTGATCAAACCTAGTAACAAGCCTTGCCTCTTTGATCGAAGCCATTGAGAAATGGGAAACACCGAAGACGCCAACGCAGTTCCGTCAATTTTTAGATCTCGCCAGTTACTACCGAATGTTCATCCAAGATTTCTCCAAAATAGCCAAACCTCTGACTGCTTTAACGCATAAAGGGCAGAAGTATAACTGGAAGGGTGAACAAGAGGCCGCATTTCAATTACTGAAGACCAAATTAACCTCGGCACCGATATTATCATTGCCCAAAGGAAATGATGATTTCGTGATTTATTGTGATGCCTCGAGACAGGGTTTCGGTTGTGTATTGATGCAACGTACGAAAGTGATCGCTTACGCTTCTAGATAGCTGAAGATTCATGAACAAAATTCTACAACGCATGATTTGAAATTGGGAGCCGTTGTGTTTGCGTTGAAAATGTGAAGACATTATTTGTATGGAGTTAGGTGCATAGTGTATACCGATCACAAGAGTCTTCAACATATTTTTGATCAGTTCCAGTTAAATATGAGGCAACGTCGATTGTTTGAGTTGATAAACGACTACGATTGTGAAATACACTATCATCCTGGAAAAGCTAACGTAGTAGCTGACGCTTTGAGTAGGAAAGGGTTAAACCTCTTCGTGTACGAGCGTTGAATATGACAATTCGTACTAACCTCATTTCTCAAATAAAAGAAGCTCAACATGAGGCTTTAAAAGATGAAAATTATGGGAATGAGATGCTCAAAGGTTTAGATAAATAGTTTGTTGTACGGGAAGATGGAACTCTGATATGCCACTAATGGACAGTTTTATTTCTGCGGTGTCGTTAGGTCACAGGATGCCCGATTCGGTAGCACACAGTGTCTTCGTTTATTTATATTATGCGGGGCCTAAATTTACTTTTACTTTCTAAGGTGTAGAAGGTGTAAGTTAACCTAGTGTTGAATTTTATGCTGATTAACGAATTGAAGATCAAGTGGATAATTGTCTTTTAGTTAAATTACCTAGATAGAAGATAGTAGTTGATTTTAGCTAAAGGTCCTAAATGCAAGAAAAGTAAATAAAGTGGGAGGATATCTGGAGTATGCAGATCAAGGAAATGTTAGCCAAGATATCAGTATTGGGTTAGGGAAAGGTAATTATGCTTATGTTAAGACTATGCTTGGATTGTTGTAGATCTGGTTGGATGAGCCAATTACACAGACCTACTTATCTCTGAACTCTCGGAGTTCTCTTTGAGCAGTGAGAAGTATGTCACGTGGCCTTATAACTGAAGTGTAACAATACCTCGGGGGTTATCTTTAGTATAGTACTAGGTTTATTAGTGAGTTAAGCTCTAATCCTAACCCTCGTTATTAGTTTAGATAACTGAATAACAATGTGCCGTGTTGATTGAACACTGATCACAAATGGAAGGAGTCCGTCAGTTTAAGTTGGCAAAACCTTAAATGAAAACTAACAACCATTTCATCATACTAGTGAGATCACAACAAGTCAAACATTATACAGCATCACAGTTAATATACTGATAGTAAAGCAGATAGAAACCTAATGAGTACATGAACAGTTGATATGACTAAGACCTAGGGCAACAATCAGACAAGAACATGCAATAGGCTTGGGTCATACAGTAAAGGCACTAACTAGATCTTAAAAGCTCCTAAGAGGTCTCTTCGGAACAGTCAATAGGCATACTAGGTCATTCATGTCTCAATTCCTAGGTTCCGTGTCCTAAAAGTGCATCAGATGCCTCTCGGGAACTCCGACCATACCGAGTTCATAGAATCTTCAGATACAGTATAACCAGGGGTCTTAATCCTATGAAGTAGCTAATTTCATATAGGTGGACAAGTCCTGATCACAACCTAAGTTGGTCAATCCTTAAGATGCTAGCATACAAATCTATCAGACTTCCTAGTTCAGCATTATAACAGTAACCGTACTATATTAACATAGTTACGCTAACCCAAACTTCTATCATGGCAACATACAGATAAATTAAGCTATCATGGCAATATCAGAACGCATTATTAAACATAAAATATAAGAATACATGTTTAATACAAAAGACAAGCGTTTCGGATAAAAACCTGAAAAAGCCGAACTAATCTGCCCGGGATCGCAGGAACTCGCCGGGACATCCTCCGGAAAATAAAAGCTAAGCTAACTACTAACTAAGAACTAACTAAAAATTGAAAATGAAAATTAAATTGTAAGTTGAGTGTGTCTTGGAATGAATGGAGAAGGCCCTTTAAATAGACCAGAATTTTGCCAAATACGCCTGGCAGGCCGTATGGTGGGGCGTATTTGGCCGCCCGTTTTACTGGCAGGCCGTTTGGTGAAGGTACTTGGTGGGGCGTATTTGGCAGGCCGTACCCATACAGGCAGGCCGTATGGTAGGCCGGATTTGATGCTGGTCAGCCTTGATTCACTGGATCGTAACTTGATTTCTTATCTTTCACCGTTTTCGCTCTAGAATCTTCGTTTTAGCTCCGTTTTACTCGATTCTTTTTGCATCGCCTTTGAAGGTAGATATTGCAACATATGTTGGGAAATGCTTGACTTGCTCAAAGGTCAAGGCAGAGCATTGGAAACCGTCAGTTCTATTACAACAACCTGAAATTCCAGGATGGAAATGGGAACGCATCACTATGGATTTTATTACCAAGTTACCAAAGACTACGAGTGGTTATGACACAATTTGGTTTGTGGTAGATCGTCTCACGAAATCTGCACACTTTTTACCAATCAAGGAAACTGATAAGATGGAAAAATTGGCACGTATTTATTTGAAGGAAGTTGTCTCCAGACATGGTGTTCCGATATATATATTCTTTCCGATCGAGACAGTCATTTTACTTCAAGATTTTGGCGATCATTGCAAGAAGCATTGGGAACCCGACTAGATATGAGTACTGCTTACCACCCGTAGACGGATGGTCAGAGTGAGAGAACTATACAAACATTGGAAGACATACTACCGGCGTGTGTGATTGAGTTTGGAACTAGTTGGGATAGACATTTGCCATTAGCAGAATTTTTATACAATAACAGTTATCATGCGAGCATCAATGTTGCACCCTTCGAAGCACTTTATGGTAGGAAGTACAGATCTCCAATCTGTTGGAGTGAAGTTGGAGATAAACAACTTACTGGTCCAGAAATTATTCACGAGACAACCGAGAAAATTGTTCAGATTCAGCAACGACTGAAAACGGCCAGGAATCTCCAAAAGAGTTATGCTGATGTAAGGAGAAAACCTCTAGAGTTTCAGGTAGGGGACAAAGTTATGTTGAAAGTATCCCCCTAGAAAGGTGTGGTGCTGATGGCTAAAAAGTCATGTTTTTACCCCTGATATCAGGCCCATATTTGATAAAGTAATCTACTTTATTATTAAAATACGCATCTATTTGCTTAGATTGGTACATTTGGTAATTACGAAGGCAATGCAAAAAGAATCAGCGAAAACGGACTTAAAACGCAGAATCTAGAGCGAAAATGGTAAAATATCAGAAAACACCCAAAATAAACGGTCTTCCAGTTGAAGAAGAAAATGGCTTGCCACACTATGTGGACGTCGTTCCATAAAATAAACGGCCTGCCATATAAACGGGCTAATTGAACGGGCCACCACCAAATCAAACGGCCCAACAGCTAATTAGACGGGCTAATTAAACGGCCAGCCACAATTTTGGATGGCCTACCATGATTTTGGATGGCCTGCCTGGACGGCCTGCCAGGCCAGAATTTAGTAGTGGATCTTCAAGAAGAAGATCAAAGTCGAAGGCTCAATTGACAAGTTTAAAGCTAGATTGGTTATCCAAGGCTTTAAACAAAAGGAGGGTATTGATTATTTCGATACATATGCTCCAATTACTTGTATCACTACGATTAGATTGTTAATAGCACTTGCTGCTATGTATGATCTAGTGATCCATCAAATGGATGTCAAAACAGCATTCTTGAATGGTGATTTGGAAGAGAAAGTGTATATGAGACAACCAGAAGGGTTTGTTATGTCAGGTCAAGAGCATAAGGTGTGCAAGTTGGTTAAATCATTGTACGGGCTAAAACAAGCTCTTAAGTAGTGGCATCAGAAGTTTGATGATGTGGTGTTGTCTAATGGTTTGTACTAAATCAATCTGACAAATGTGTATATAGCAAATTCGATCAATTCGGAAAAGGTGTGACGTAGATGACATGTTGTTCTTTGGTACTGACCAAGATCAAGTTGATAGAACAAAAGACTTTTTATCTTCGAAGTTCTCCATGAAGGACATGGGAGTTCCGGATGTAATCCTAGGCATAAGGAGTAAAAGGGATGATAGAGGTATCACGATCACACAATCTCATTACATTGAGAAGATTCTGAAATGGTTTAAGTGTGATCAATGTTCTCCCTTGAATACTCCCATTGATGTACATGTGAAGCTTATGCCACATTTAGGTAAAGCTGTATTACAGCTTGAATACTCTCGAGCAATTGGAAGTTTAATGTATGCTATGACAAGCACACGCCCCGATATTGCTTTCATAGTGGAAAAACTGAGTAGGTTTACTAGTAATCCAAACGCTATTCATTGGCGTGCTGTGGTTAGAGTATTCAAGTATTTAAAGGGTACTATGGATTATGGTATCACTTATACTGGGTTCCCGTCGGTTTTGAAGGATATTCGGATGCAAGTTGGATAACCAACGTCGAAGATCATTCATCTATGACTGGTTGGATATTCCTACTTGGAGGAGGTGCTATATCATGGGCTTCTAAGAAGCAAACATGTATTACAAATTCAACCATGGAGTCTGAATTTGTAGCTTTAGCTGCAGCTGGTAAGGAAGCTGATTGGTTGAGGAATTTGATTCATGAAATTCCTTTCTGACAAAAGCTAATATCTGTTATTTCCATCCGTTGTGACAGTAAAGCTACGTTGGCTAAGGCTTATAGCCAAATGTACAATGGAAAGTCTAGACACTTAAATGTGTTAGACATAGTATGGTTCGTGAGCTGATTTCACATGGAGTGATATTCGTAAGTTTCGTTTGATCACAACAAAATTTAGCTGATCACTTGACTAAAGCATTAGCCTGAGACTTAGTGCACAGGTCGGTTATTGGAATGGGATTGAAGTCCACATAAATCTTCCAAAGTGAGACGCCCAATTCCCTTCTAGTACAACGCTACAAGCTGAATTCAATGAGGTAATCTTACTTTCTGAAGATTGAAACACATAAAAATTCTGATCCCAAAGTATGTGTTTAGACCTGCAAGTTGAGTTAGGTTGAAGTCATTCTTCTTAATAGTTCTTTTAAAAAATTGCATATGCAGGTGCAAGATGTAAAAAGACTACCTATGTGAGCATGAAGTTTTGCCGCTTCAACGGAGCTTTGGACTTAGCTGCCAATATGTTCACTGAAGGATTGAGACACATGGCTTATAATAGTGTCAAGATTATCTTAGGGATATGTAAGAAAGTTATGTGTATAGTATTTTATAGTTTTCATATGAGTTGAAGGGTTCAATTTCTGAACCACCCTGATTCTCAGATTTTCGTAAATATTATACTAAGTGAAAATTCAATTTCTGAAACATTTTCATTTATGCATTAGTTTGTTCTGTTTGTTAATTATTTTAGTAAATCAAGGATTACACTAAACTGGGGAGGGGGATTTGCTGGTGATTTTAGTGTCATCCAACATGCATTTTAGTTAGTTGCGATTTACTTGCATGCAAGAGTTAGCTAGTTTTACTTAACAACGGGTTCGAAGAGTGTGGAGTGCACACCCGTAAGAGTTGACTACTAACTGACGCGTAATTGCGGGGGTCAGGGGGCTGCGCCCCCTGGCGGGGTCCAAAGGGCAGCGCCCCTGGCGGGGTCCAAGGGGTAGCGCCCCTGGCTCGGGTCACTAGAAGGGTAGGGGTACTAGAACCTTGTAGGGGCAGCGCCCCGAAACCTCAACCGAAATGACACTATTTGTTACTATACGTTTTAATGAAAGGGTGTCATTTAACAGTTTTTCCCGCTTGTTTTGAAAGGTTGTATCCTTTCAAATTACAACTGCCGAATTGAGAAGTTATATCATTTTCAATTTTCTCATTTTCTACTTTCATCCAAACAGACAGAAAACACACACTATCTCTCAGATAATTTGATTAGTGATTTCGTTGCCAAAAACACTGATTGCGTTCTTGTCTTATTCCTGTAAAGAATTCATGAAATTGAGGCAATCGTTGAGTCGAAATACTTTATAAAGAAAGTGAACACACGATTTAAGAATTAATCCGAGCAGTCAATTCATACCCAATTTCTAACGGAAGACACATCTATATATTGTGGTCATGAATATACATTGGCAAATGATACTCTATTTTTACATAGAGATAAAAGTCTACATCCACTTGCATACAAATAAGGCATTTTGATTTTTTTATCTCCAGTGTGTAAAATCGGAATATTTAGCTAGTATATATTCTCAATATATACAAATTTAAACTAGTTAAAGACCCGCGAATTCGCGGGACTTTTTGAAAAAAAATTTGTATAACAAAGTTTTACATTTTATTAGCTTATTTACATTCCCTTGATCAACAACGAAAAGAAAAAAAAAAAAAAAAAAAAAAACTTAGTCAAAAGAAATTCATAAAATAAATATTAAGGATTAAAAAATACAATACACACACATATATGTTTGTAATGCAAATTCGAACATGACCTAAAGCATATCCACGATATAAACTATCAGCCTCAAAGACTGATTCATATAAGTTAGGTTCATTCCTTATTTCTTCAAAACATCACAAGTTTCGTAACCCATTATTACCAATTACCTCTGCATTTCTTTCAACATTAAGAGCTCCAATCACTATACCATCTTGTGCCTTTCGAACTAAAAAGACAACACTTGAAAACATTTAAAAAATCATATTACAAATAATGATACGAAAGGCAAACACGTAATACAACACAATCATAAATAAAGAAAATGACCAACTGGTGCAACAACAACTAACCTGGGCAACTAATAAACTTAAAACTTCACATATTGCAGGCTTCAGATTGTCGATTGAGTAGTTTAGTGATAAGGCTAAAAAGGAACATATATTTCATAGCATTATTCCCCAAGAAAGACAAGATTTTAGTTGAAATTATTCTATTTTCAAGTAATATTCGTTTGTATTAAATAAGTGCGAAGACAAAAGGCGAAAACGATGAATTGAAGACGGAAAGGTCCAAAAAGCTCAAATGTACAAGATACAATTAAAAAGGTTCAAATTATTGATGAAGAACGTCTAAAAATGACAAGAGTACGAGTTACAAAACGCAAAGTACACGATATAAAATAGTACGAAAGGGCGTTCGAAAATCCGGAACCGAGGCATGAACCAACTTTCAGCGCTCGACGCAACGGTGTAAAAATTACGAGTCAACTATGCACAAGAATAAAATATAATATTTAAATAATTCATAATAAGAATAATATTAAATAATAAAAAGTTGTTAATTGAGCATAGTTCAGGGATCGTAAATGAAAATTCAATTTCTAATTTCGTCTATAAAAGGCTATGTAACGATCAATTGAAGAACAACTTTTTCTATCCTTTTTTATCTATATATCGATCAAATATCTATATCTAATATCTAATATCTATATTTATAATTCTCTATCATAATGTTAATATAATCAGATATAACAATAATCTTAATTTTAATTTTAAATTATGATAATAATAAGATTTATGATAGAGATCGTTTGAGTGTGTAAGTCGAAATTCTGTCCGTGCAACGCTACGCGATTAATCACCACTGTAAGCTATGTTCTTCCTTTTTAATTTAATGTCTCGTAACTAAGCTATTATTATGCTTATTTGAGCCGAAGTAATCGTGATGTTAGGCTAAAATATTAAGATGGGGTTATTGAACTTTGGACCATAATTAAGGTTTGGGCAAAAGACCGACACTTGTGGAAATTGGACAATTGACTATTAATAAATGGGGGGTATTGTCTAATTGAGTGACAACTCATTGGAGTCTGTCGAACCTATCTTCAAATTAATTAACCTAATAATTAATAATGATTATGGTTGTCCTATTTAGTGACGTTCATATGGAATCTGTTATAATCATTTAATTAATCAATTGGGTTGGGTAATTGATTATTCATTCTGATCAAGTGGATGAATTAATTTTCATAAACTAATTAAAACATGGGTGGATTACATACAGTGATAACTGGTGTAATTGTTGACAGAAGTGATAACTGCGTCACAGTTTAAATCCTTAATCAGTTGGAATATTTGACTTCGGGTATAAGGGTAATTTGACGAGGATACTCGCACTTTATATTTATGACCGATGGACTATTATGGACAAAAACCAGATAGACGTATCAAATAAACCAGGACAAAGGACAATTAACCCATGGTAATAAATTAAAATCAACACGTCAAACATCATGATTACGGAAGTTTAAATAAGCATAATTCTTTTATTGTATTTCTCATCGTATCTTTATTTACTGTCATTTTATTACTCGCAATTTTATTTACTGTCATTTTATTTATTGTCATTATTTTACGCACTTTAATTATCGTCATTTATCTTTACGCTTAAAATACAGAATCGACAAACCGGTCATTAAACGGTAAAACCCCCCTTTTATAATAATATTACTACTTATATAATTATATATATTTTATATAAATATAGTTAAAAATATAGTAAGTATCACCAGCTCCCTGTGGAACGAACCGGACTTACTAAAAACTACACTACTCTACGATTAGGTACACTGCCTATAGTGTTGTAGCAAGGTTTAGGTATATCCCATCCGTAAATTAATAAAACTTGTGTCATATTTTGTAGTATTTTGTATTAAAAATAATACTATTTCGTACCCTCACGCTACGACATCAAGTTTTTGGCGCCGCTGCCGGGGAGCGCTAAAACGCTGTATTTTTAATTTTTATTCCTAAAAATATAATTATAAAAAAAAAGTAATTCCAGGGACACTTTTTGTGTCTTCACGAGGTATTTAAGTTTTTTTTTAGTTAGATTTTGTAAAATATATAAATTTTAGATAAGTATAGTTTGAATGTAAAAAAAAAATTCGTTTTTAAAAAAATCCTTTTAAAAAAAAAAAAAAAAAAAAAAACTATCAATTTTTATTTTCATTTTACTCCGTAAATTTAGCCCCCAAATATGATTAAAGCATAAATTATTGCACTTGCTAAATTAGTTGGAATAAGTGGGTGACACAAATATGATTATGAAAGCCACTTATTACACTTTAACCCCACTTATTACACAAATACGACACAAATAAATTGTTACACTTGATTTAGAATATTTTTATTTTAGTTTAATATTTTTAAATAAGTAAATTTTTATTTTTAGTTAATTAATTAGATATTTTTAAATTAATTAGTAATAAAATATAGAATAAGTTCTTGAAATATAAATTTAGAATAATTTAAAGAAAGAATTACCCTTTATTTTATGGCCACTCCTTTTTGTCTGCCAACAAGATCAACTTGTCCCACATGTATAATTATTTTACACTAAGCATTGGAATCCAATTTTCCCACATGTATAATTATTTTACACTAAGCATTGGAATCTAATAATAATTGCTATATATTTAAATTGTGGCCCATCCTTATATATATATATATACTTTCATTCCTTGTTGGTTGAGATAGAAACACAAAAAAATATAGCATGTGGTTGTGCTTGGGTCAAGTTGATGGTACGCAAGGGAATGAAACAAGGGAAAATGGGATGGCTATTAATATTTTTACTTTTTAGTTTTAATCATTTTAAATTTTAACCACTATCTTGAAAATTAAAATGTAAGTTAAAAAATGGGACATATGAGTGTTGCAGGTACTGTGAACTTTGTTGGTATGTGAATTATATCTCAAACCTTGAGAGTATACTGTGAACTAGCTTTTGACTACTAGCTATTTTTATATAGTGAATAAGTCACTCTTTTGTTGTAAATCGTGTTAAAAAAAAATGTGAAAGTTGCCCATGTGTTTTTGTAAGTCCCCATTTACTCGTTTATGTTTTTATTTAAAAATTAATATTTCTATTTAAAGTTTATTTTTAGATTTAATTTTTAAATTTGTAGTTAAAACTTGTAGATTAGATTTTTTATATTTTGTCTTTTTAGTTCCATTAGACTTTTAGACTTTCGTCGCAACTTTTAAGTTTCGACGCACTACTTTCTTATTTTTATTTTTTTTCGACGCCTATTTTTCGACCTTTTTATTTTTCGACGCTTTTCGACGCGCACTCTTTTTCTTTCTTATTTCTCGACGCATTTTAGTTTTTAGGACTTAGAATTTTCTCTACTTCTTATCTAATTCTTCAAACGGTAAAGAAAAATTATTGAGTGGTTAAATTAATAGACGTTGACATTTTTCTGGTTCGTAGTAATAGTTGGATTTGTTAGTGGCAAGTTGTGGGCTTCCGATTTAAAGGGTCCTGGCTTCCTGCTGCATCTTTTGGCTATTCGAAACGTGGGCAAAAATCAGAAAAGTCTATTAATTGGATAGCTTATATAAGTTTTTCCTATTATTTTTATAACTAATAGGATATTCTGTGAATGCACCGAGCAAGACATTCACCGCCGGTCATACGTTCACCACCTGTAACTCGACCAAAACATTTAGCGAACATTGTCGCCGTTGATTTTTCTTTAGAATCGTCATCTAGTAATCCAAGAACTCCAACTCAAAATTCCGATAATCCATCTTTTGAACTCGATTTCACTACTAAGAACCCAGAGGATATTTAAGGACAATTCCAAGATCCTGAACCACTAATTATTCCTCCTGAACCACAAACCATTAAATCAGAAACCTCTAGTGATTCGGATACAACACTTCCAATCATGGAAAATCTAGAACCTCTAAGTATGGAAGAACGAATGAGAGCTAAGCGCACTGGCCAAGGTCACGCCATTATTAAGCCAGAAGTTAATGCGCCAGATTATGAAATCAAAGGACAAATTCTACACATGGTAACTAACCAATGCCAATTCAGTGGTGCACCGAATGAAGATCCTAACGAACACCTTCGTACGTTTAAAAGAATTTGTACACTATTCAAAATCCGAGAAGTGGAAGATGAGCAGATCTATCTCATGTTGTTTCCCTGGACTTTAAAGGGAGAAGCCAAAGATTGGTTAGAATCGTTACCTGAAGGGGCGATTGATACATGGGATGTTTTAGTTGAAAAATTTCTTAAACAATTCTTTCCGGCATCTAAAGCCGTGAGACTTCAAGGAGAAATTGTTACGTTCGCGCAAAAGCCAAATGAAACATTATATGAGGCGTGGACAAGATTCGGAAGGATGTTGAGAGGATGTCCTCAACACGGTTTAGACACTTACCAAATAGTACAAATATTCTACCAAGGTGTCAACGTTGCTACACGAAAAGACATCGACATAACAGCTGGTGGTTCCATTATGAAGAAAACCGCAACTGAAGCTTACAAAATTATTGATAACACAGCATCCCACTCACATGAGTGGCACCAAGAAAAAGATATCTTTCGATCATCTAAAGCGGCTAGAGCTGATTCTAGCCATGACTTTGATTCCGTTTCCGCAAAAATAGATGCTTTCGAAAGACGAATGGAAAAGATGAATAAAGATATTCACGCAATACGAATCAGTTGTGAGCAATGCGGTGGACCACACTTATTGAAAGATTGTCACATTGAACCAACGATGGAACAACGAGAGAATGTTTCCTATATGAACCAAAGGCCGGGAAATAATTATCAAAATAATTATCAACCGCCAAGGCTAAACTTAAATCGAAATCAAAACATTCTTTACAATCCAAAAGGACCCGAAAATAACTGGTATAACCAACAAGGTCCGAATAACCAACCAACTCAAAACAACACTTTCAATCAACAAAGACCTGGCTTATATAAACCACAACAACAAACCGAAGAGAAAAAGTCAAATATGGAAGACGTGGTATTCAAGCTAGTTGAATCTCAAACACAATTTATTGAAACTCAAACCCAAACGAACGAGAGGTTTGATCAGTCATTAAGAACTCAACAAGCTTCCATTTTGAATCTAGAAAAACACGTAGGTACTCTTGCTAGCATGATGAGTGAGAGGGAACAAGGAAAGCTACCGAGTAATACTGAAGTAAATCCTCGGAATGAGAATGTTAATATGGTTTCAACGAATTCTGAAAAACCAGCACCAGAAGATGGGAAGGTTTTAGATGAGAGTAACAATGAAGAAGTTACACCACCACCACCCGAGTATGTAAAGCCAGTGGTGGCACCATACAAACCACCCATCCCGTTTCCAAGAAAAGGAGTTGAGTATGAGCAAGTGATAGGTAATAAAGATTGTGATACCTCTGGAAAGAAGAAGAAGAAAAAGAATAAGAAAGTGCAAGAAACAAAAGCCGTAAATATAAACCCGGTGAAGACAGTTCCACCAAAACCTCCACCTAGGGTAGGTGATCCGGGTGAATTTATTGTTCCTTGTCTACTTAGTGATTGTGTCATGTATGATGCACTAGCAGATTTAGGTGCAAGTGTAAGTGTTATGCCTCTTTCATTATATAAGTGATTAGGTGTAGGTGAGTTAAGTCCAACGGATATGAGTGTTCGACTCTTTGATCAAACCATTAAGCACCCAGTTGGAATTGCTGACAACCTACCCGTTCAAGTAGGTAATTTAACCTTTCTAGTCGAATTTATTGTCATTGACATAGAAGAGGACCCAAACATTCCTCTAATTTTAGGTCGACCATTCTTTGCGTCCACCGGGGCGTTATTTGATGTAGGAAATGGAAGAATGACACTTAAAAGTGGTGACAAATCTATCACCTTTATGATTCGAAAGTCTAAATCTCCACCAACCAAGACCGTTGAACCAGAAAAAACGATTGGTAAGAACCATGTTGTTTTACCAACTTCAACGGTAGTGCTTAATAATAATAAAACGCCTAAGTGTGGGGAAAATGAAGTAACACCTAATGATGACATGATAACAAAGAACCCCGTTGTTGATACGAAATTAAATGACCCCGTTATTAACAGTTCAATGAAGAAACTTATTAAACGGATTCGCGATGCTAGAAGCAAGGGGAACTTTAAGTTATGTAACCGATTAGTATCCAATCTATCGCCTAAAGAAAAGGCGAAGCTAGTTGAAATTATGGATATTACACAGGAATCCGACCAATGGCTTAAAGAAAAAGTCACAGATAGGCAAGTTGATTATGGACCAAGAGAAATTGACGATAAAGTTAATCACAATTTCGACACCACAGCTACCTAAGTGTGGGGAGATTCAAGTGTTTTAAAAAGAGAATGCTATCTAGAGTTAGTTGTTCTATTCTCGTGTAGTTCCGAGAATGGAATCCGATTGGTCTTTTCCGCTAGCAGACACTAAAGAACTAGTTTTCTCCCTCCATTCTGAATTTTTGTTTTGTAGGTTTTTTATGAAATTAATATGCATTTTAATTTAAGTTTTTAAAAACAAAATTTACTTTAATTCATTAAGTTGAAAAAATGATTTCTAAAATTCGTCGTGAGTTGAAGACTAGGTCATTAAGCCGAAATTACTTTACCCGAGGGCGGGGCGACAAATTTTGTTATCATTATTTTTAATTTTATTGATTTAAAGTATGCCAAAAATATTATACTTTATAAATTTTTGAAAAGTGGGGTTATAAACCAAACTTCAAAAATATATATATATATATGTTTGTATTTTATCTTATGTACAAAACAGGGTAAAACAACGCACTTTCAAAGACTGTCATTAAAGTTCAGCAAAAGGTACTAATTTTGACGACAAGACGCAAAATAACAAATATGATATAATAGATGAAGGAATGAACGATGAGGCGAGCCATCTATCATTCTACTAGCTTTGAAGTTACAAACTGGGTATTTTTAATCACTTTTCTACACTAATCACCCTCATGAATTTATAATTATAGTCTGATTTCATGCAAATGAGGGCATTGCATGATCTCAAGTGTGGGGAAGGGTTATAAATTCTCTCGGGTTTACACTTGGTTTATTTGCCAAATTTTGTAAAAATTTGAAAAATTTTCAACTAAATGAAGTCAAAAATCATGTTTATACATATTTATGAACGATGAAAACTAGGTGTTAATGCCGAAATTATCGTTACCTCGGAAAGGACATAAATTGAGAAACAACCTAAAACGCTTGAATTAATTTAAAATGGAATAAAGGAGAATAAAAAGGCAAAGAAAGAAACTAAGTGTGGGGAGAATGTACCAAGTTATTCAATTAAAAACTATCTATCACATGTTTCTGTAAAGTTATTGCAGGTGTTTTTGTTTTGGACTAAATTAACTGTTTTACCCGATTTATTAAAGAAAGATGGATCTACACGATGAATCAATTCCATCATTAAAAGGAAGTAAAGTCTTCCGAAAAAGACACGCGCTTCTTGATTTAGGTCATGAAGTTGTCGTCCAGACCAGCTGTAGGTTGACGAAAAATCTAGAAAAGTCATCTCTAAAATCAGCAGGAAATCCACGGACCTCAGCATCAAACAGGGTCGCCATGTGGTCAGATTTATCCTAACCATGAGAAGGATTTATCTCGCACAATGGGGGGGCACCGTGCAAATTAGCTTGATAAGACTAATGAATCAAATCCCCAGAAAGGATAATCTCCTTAAAGATTAAAAATCAGCATTTAAGCCTGATATTACTCAATCCTTGAGATTGACCTTAAAGATTGAGAATTCAAACTCATGGAATTCAATGATATCTAAACTCGAGCTTGAACGAGAAAATATTTTGATCAAAAATACAAACCGATTTGTTTTCTGAAAACCCATTTTCAATGCGTTCATTACCATTGAACGTAAAATCCTAGGAATTCACCTGGAATTCATTAGGTCACCTGAACCAAATCGGGTGTCAACCGTAAGAACGGTGGTTGCATAGCATGGTCGGAGACAGGACCTTGTGCCAGACCGAAAAATCATAGGATGATCTTTACTATCGCTCCTACCAAGGATAGTTCTAGCATCCGACACGTTAAAAGACCATAATCATCTGCATCTCACGGGACATTGCCTTAACAGTTTCTTGTTCATCGCTTTCCTTTACAACCGGACGGTAGTTTGCCGAAAGGTAATATACGGAACAAGTAAACTGGATGTGTGCTTTCCGATACCGGGATAGCAGTGGATTACACGAACCTAAATGTTTTTAGCCAAAATATTGATCCACAAATATATTTTGCAACACCAATGGTGGATCAAATCAGAAAACTTATCTAGGGTAAAAGCTAGATTGAATTTTCAAAAGATCAAATGTTTTCATAAAGATCCTATTTCCTAAAGGATCTAAATTTTTATAGTCATGTGGGACTGTAAACCACCTTTCAAATTTGCACTTTGCTTTGGAAACCGAAAGTAAATCGGCTATTTGATTGAAAGTGTCGTTGACCTAAACCCGAGGCAACTGTGGATGACACACCCACCTTTAACCATGGTTCTATGGTTATTACCATTGTTCATACCGCTGTATTGAAATCACTGATGTACAAAGTGTGAAGAATAAAGAAGTGATTCAAGTGTTTTTCAAGACTGTATTGCTTGAGGACAAGCAACGCTCAAGTGTGGGGATATTGATAAGGCTAAAAAGGAACATATATTTCATAGCATTATTCCCCAAGAAAGACAAGATTTTAGTTGAAATTGTTCCATTTTCAAGTAATATTCGTTTGTATTAAATAAGTGCGAAGACAAAAGGCGAAAACGATGAATTGAAGACGGAAAGGTCCAAAAAGCTCAAATGTACAAGATACAATTAAAAAGGTTCAAATTATTGATGAAGAACGTCTAAAAATGACAAGAGTACGAGTTACAAAACGCAAAGTACACGATATAAAATAGTACGAAAGGGCGTTCGAAAATCCGGAACCGAGGCATGAACCAACTTTCAGCGCTCGACGCAACGGTGTAAAAATTACGAGTCAACTATGCACAAGAATAAAATATAATATTTAAATAATTCATAATAAGAATAATATTAAATAATAAAAAGTTGTTAATTGAGCATAGTTCAGGGGTCGTAAATGAAAATTCAATTTCTAATTTCGCCTATAAAAGGCTATGTAACGATCAATTGAAGAACAACTTTTTCTATCATTTTTTATCTATATATCGATCAAATATCTATATCTAATATCTAATATCTATATTTATAATTCTCTATCATAATGTTAATGTAATCAGATATAACAATAATCTTAATTTTAATTTTAAATTATGATAATAATAAGATTTATGATAGAGATCGTTTGAGTGTGTAAGTCGAAATTCTGTCCGTGCAACGCTACGCGATTAATCACCACTGTAAGCTATGTTCTTCCTTTTTAATTTAATGTCTCGTAACTAAGTTATTATTATGCTTATTTGAGCCGAAGTAATCGTGATGTTAGGCTAAAATATTAAGATGGGGTTATTGAACTTTGGACCATAATTAAGGTTTGGGCAAAAGACCGACACTTGTGGAAATTGGACAATTGACTATTAATAGATGGGGGGTATTGTCTAATTGAGTGACAACTCATTGGAGTCTGTCGAACCTATCTTCAAATTAATTAACCTAATAATTAATAATGATTATGGTTGTCCTATTTAGTGACGTTCATATGGAATCTGTTATAATCATTTAATTAATCAATTGGGTTGGGTAATTGATTATTCATTCTGATCAAGTGGATGAATTAATTTTCATAAACTAATTAAAACAGGGGTGGATTACATACAGTGATAACTGGTGTAATTGTTGACAGAAGTGATAACTGCGTCACAGTTTAAATCCTTAATCAGTTGGAATATTTGACTTCGGGTATAAGGGTAATTTGACGAGGATACTCGCACTTTATATTTATGACCGATGGACTATTATGGACAAAAACCAGATAGACGTATCAAATAAACCAGGACAAAGGACAATTAACCCATGGTAATAAATTAAAATCAACACGTCAAACATCATGATTACGGAAGTTTAAATAAGCATAATTCTTTTATTGTATTTCTCATCGTATCTTTATTTACTGTCATTTTATTACTCGCAATTTTATTTACTGTCATTTTATTTATTGTCATTATTTTACGCACTTTAATTATCGTCATTTATCTTTACGCTTAAAATATAGAATCGACAAACCGGTCATTAAACGGTAAAACCCCCCTTTTATAATAATATTACTACTTATATAATTATATATATTTTATATAAATATAGTTAAAAATATAGTAAGTATCACCAGCTCCCTGTGGAACGAACCGGACTTACTAAAAACTACACTACTCTACGATTAGGTACACTGCCTATAGTGTTGTAGCAAGGTTTAGGTATATCCCATCCGTAAATTAATAAAACTTGTGTCATATTTTGTAGTATTTTGTATTAAAAATAATACTATTTCGTACCCTCACGCTACGACATCATTTAGTAAATCCCACTTACAATACAATATTATAGTAGATAATATGATGATCGATCAAAAGGATAATTTGGGGAAACAAAAACCAAAATTACAATAACAATAAATGTTTATGATAATTCTATAAATACCTCTCCATCAAGCTATTTGGTCAGTAGATGCATTCTTGATATCCTTTAAGGATTATCTTGATATCATTTTTCGCGAGTAGTATCAATCTCATATACACATGAAAAAGAATGACCTATGCAACAAACAATTAGGTCATCATATAATTACAACACATACATTTATACATAGGTTTCTTAGGTATAAATCAAAACCAAGACCTACAAAACCCAAAAAGTACACAGATTAAGTTCAAGAATACAGAATTTTTGCCACTACATGGTATAAGAGTTATCTACATATATATTTAAAACAATGACACATAGTTGCTAAGTTCCAATGAAGTATGAAGTGAAATTAATTGACGTGTGAGTATGAGTCACATTCAAGACATTCATAAACCAAAATGCACACAAATAATGATTAAAAATGAATCTTTATTGTAAATAAGTGACTTAAGAGTTATCTACAAATAGATTTAAAAAAATACTTTATAATTTAGAGTGAATTATGATACAAAAACTGGAAGTCTGCAAGCAATTATCATTGATAGGTACCATACAAACGTTCAACCAAAAAAAAACAAAATTTTTTTTTTGACCCAACCATTTTGTCAAATGAATTATTATTGTATTATTATTAAATTAATAAATATCCATTGGAAAAGGCCGACCCAAAAGCATTTGACCCATCCATTTCGTCATCTATGGCATGGGGCATATTAAAGTGACAAACATTAATTAATTAAACACATCTTACTAAAACTGATCAGTTGATTACAAATTTAAAATTAATCAATATCACATAATCGCTAAGAGCATCTAAAAACCCTTATGTACGCATAAAAGCTTAAGATAATACAGACCCACATTAGCACAGGTAACACTAACATGAGGGCTACCAATTCTTTCCTTTCTCTCTTGTATGACAATTCCACTATTGTCAATTCGTTTCTTATTATATCATGTTCTGCATTGTATATTTGAATAAGTAAATAACACATTAGCACAAATTCAGAGCAAAAAAAGCATATCTATCCTGAAACCATTTAAGAAACATACAATGTCAGATGTTACTCCCCAATGATATCCATGGCATCAAGACTAAGTAGTGTACATGAAACAGATGGAAAGGTTATGTCAAAACTGCAAATAAAAGACTTAAAAAATTATCAGTATAGGTTCACATAGATTTGTTAGAAGAAATTCAAAACTATTGATGTTTACATTAATATGTAGCTTTTCATTATATGATCAACCCCTTTGACCTGTTTAGATTGACTCTTGTACATAAGTTATATAATGATGATGGACTCTTGTAATGATCCATCCAAACGATCCATCCAGGTTTGTACTGTAAGTTACCTTCAACACTGGACATGTTTGGGTTTGGCTGATTTCAACCCACCATCACAGATTAGATCATGCTCATGTACTTAATTTTGCATATAATTGTTATGTGCAGTATCTAATACCTACCATTTTATTTATCATCGTAAGTTACCTTCAATAAGTTATAAGAGACGTATGTATACAAATTATAAGAGATGGACTCTTATAATTAAGCTACAAATTTGTATACATACATCTCTTATAATTTCTATACATACATCACAGGTTTGTACTCTTGTAAAACAAATATACATAAGTTATATAATGATTATGAACTCTTGTAATGATCGTAATGAAATAAAAATTTCAAAGTCTACAAACCTGTGATTTCTTCTTCCTTCAAACATAAATCATTACCACCACTTTATCCTTTTCAAACTCTTTTGCAACCTAACAAACAAAACCCACAAATCAAGATCAAATTTTGAACCAAACCAAATACAACGAATTATTATATAATATTATAGAATAATCAAGAACTGAAAATGTATAACTCTTTTATGTAACAGTTGTTTGCTTTGATTTGATTTGATTTGATAATTGATAATACTCCGTATTTTATGATGATTACGGATTCAGGATTCCGGATTTGTTTCATATAATAAGTATATTTAAAAAATACAAAAAAAAAAAAACTTATAAATATGGAATTGTTGCATCTGTATTCCGAGATTTTTGGGCAAGGAAGTTACGATCTTGATATAATTATCCTATATCTATATACGGAGTATCTATTTTTGAAATTTGAATTTAAGTATTAAATATTTATTAGTAACTAAATGTAATTTAAAATGATGAGAGAGAGAATGAGAGTGTGTGAGAGAGAAACTATTAGAGAGAGAAAACTTCCGGTTAACAATTCTCAGGCGAGGGATGACGACGAGCATGCAGGCTGGGAGAAACAACGAGGGCCAGAAAGGGGAACTTCTACAGAGATCGATTTACAGGTGTTAACAAATCCTTTCTAACTTCATTCATGTTCTACAATTTCCCCGAAATCTGGGGGATTGCTGAATTATGGAAGATGTTTGGAAAGTTTGGATTGGTCAAAGATGTGTACATTGCAAGGAAGAGGCTATTAAATGGGCACTGATTTGGGTTTGTAAGATTTGAGAATGTATCCAATTCAGATGTCTTGCTTTCAACCCTAAACAAAGTGCAGATTCTTGGCTGGGGATTAAAAGCTTTTATGGCAAGAGAGAGGAAAGGCAATAACATTAACCTGGGTAAGAAATCGGAACATCACAGGTACAATGATAGAGCCAAAAAAGACGAGGTTATTTGGAGAATGAATGTGTCTAAATCTAACAAAACAAACAAGAAGATCTGGAAAGAGGTGAACGTAAATGGAGGCTACAAACACGATGATGAGTATGTCAAACACAACCCTACACCTGCCGAAACATTCAAACAACCTAACCCCCTCATAATCCTAACCCTAACACCAACCCTAACCCTAACCAACACACTAACCAAGCCCAACAACAACATAACCACCACAACACTAAACAAACAACCCTACACCTACCAGCAACCGAAAACAACCCAAACACACTCACAAACATAACTGCACACACCCTAACCCCAACCCCAAAGCTGATAACCTTGACCCCCACCCCCACCCCATCTCGTGTAACCATCACACCCACGAATATATGAGGTATCGTGATCAGAAAGATTGGAATCCAAATGCAAGTGATAAATTTAGGATGGTTTATCTAAAAAAGGAAGATATGAACACTAATACGCTAAAAACTTCGTTAATTGGTGAGATGGTCAATGTTGATTTGCTACATCAAGTCAAAAGATTATGTGAGATAGAGGGTATCACAGATGTTCAGATAAAATATTTAGAAGGCCTAGATGTTATTTTGATTCTCAACTCCACTGAGACTGTTAATAATATCTTAAATAACGAGCATCATGGGATCAAGAGATGGATTAATAATCTCAGAATTTGGAAAAACTCTCTCCATTCTTCGGGGAGAATAACATGGATCAACGTTACGGGCGTACCAATATCCTGTTGGAATGAGGTTATGTTCGCTAAGATTGGCAGTTGGTGGGGCGACATCCTTGAGATGGTAAATTGTTCATTGGAAGGTGATCAGAATCTAACAATAGGGAGATTGATGGTTAAGGTTAAGGATCCACACATCATCAATGAGTATGTTCTTGTGGACACTGACATTGTCCCCTTCTATGTAAGTGTGTATGAAGATATCAAGGATGTGGTCCAGGTGGATTTCAATGAGCATGACATTGCCGAAAATATTGACGATTCATCCATCAAATCTGACGAGGTTGAAGATATTGAAATTGAGGACTCATATTCCTCAGATGAAGAAATGGCTCATAAGCAGATTTTGGTCAACATGTCGGAGAAGGCTCCTAATTCCGGTAGCACAGAATCCCAGGAGTTGAGGATTAAGCAGAGAAGCAAAAAGTGGGATACCGAGGCGTCCTTCTCTCACCAATCAGTTAATGATACGTATTCCAACAACCCTAAAAATGGCTATGACACAAACGAGGTATGTCAGACCCCATTTAATACTCACGCGTGTGATGACATGGCAAATGCAACGTTTTCCATTCCTGACCGTAACCCAGGTAACTTTACTGGTAATATCTCTGAGCCCATCACAAAGCCCATCTCAAACCCAATTGTACCCAACAATGATATCAATTGCGAGCCCACTCTGAAAATCAACCCCAACCCACCTGAGCCCAATATAACCACCCAAGCCCAATCTAATTCCCACACATGCGAGACCACTATGGATATCAACCCCAACCCACCTGTGCCCAATATCACCACCCAAGCCCTGTCCAATTCCCACATGGCCAATCCATCAAAGCACAATCCCAACATCGATCACTCATCTATCCCAGATCACACCTGCAATCCCACCTACATATCCCATCTTGGCAACGTAATACAATCCCACCCTCATTCGATCCCTTAAATAAATCACCCACCACGCCTATCCCGAAACCTTACCCTCCCACGTCTGACCCTTCACCTAATGACCCCAACCTCACAAACCTAACCTCTGATATTCTACAATTAAAACCCTACGACTTTAATCAACACGTGAGTGAGTTTATTAGCACTTTAATACCTGAAACACCTCTGTAAGACCCAAATATTTATGGTACATAATGTATTTATGGTGTACGATGCGTGTATGAGGTGTACGAAGAATGTACGTGTCACTTGATCGAACGTCGAAGGAAACTGGACGTTGTCTGAAGTAACAAGGTGTGTGCGTATCTTTTCAACCCCAAATAAAGTTTGTGTTGATGTTTCAAAGCCTTACCATTGGAAAGAAAATCTTATTACGTTTCCAACGATATTTGATTCATCGAAAACGGAGCTATGGTCAAAAAGTTATGGCCAAAACAAGTTACTGAAAACTGACCTGAAGGGTGGAGCGGCGCGCCACCTTATGGAGCGGCGCGCCGATTGCTGCTGATGCAATTTTCAGCCTTTTTAAAAGGTCTAAATGAGGGGTACTTTGGTCTTTTTACTTGGGGTCAGTTTGGGATCATCAAACCTGATCCATTGGTCATTTTGGATCACATTTCACTCATCAAACACCCTTATCAAACCCTAGTGAGAGAAACCCACTTTTAGTGAGAGAAAGCTTGATTTGGAGAAGAAGGAGTTGGATTCTCACCAAAGCTCGGGTTTTAAAGTTGCTCTACTCGTCAACGGCATCATTTTGGTAGTATTGGTAAGTTCTAACTCCGAATTTCATTGTTAGATTTGATATTCAAGTTAGGGTTTGATATTGTTAGTTGTAAAACCCATTTGGTTGATGAAGAGGGTTTATGGAAACTTGCTATTTTGATATTTGGCGAGTTTTGGGTTGGTTAATGATTTAACCATGTTTAAGACTTGTAGATGGTGTATAATCACTAGTGTTAGTGATTATTGGTGTTTTGGAAACCATTAGGGTTCTTATGGTTGACTAATTTTGACTAGAGTCAAAATTAGGGTTTGTTGATGATTATGACTCAATTACCGATTTAATGAGGTTTATAAACTTAAAATGGATTAAGTTGAAGCATAGAACCGAGTTAAATATGTTTTGGTGTCAAAACTTGCTAATGGTGTGATGTTGACTTCTTATGGGTCAAAATTAGGGTTTAAGTGTCTTTTTGGGCAAGATAGGTGTTTAACACCTATGATTGGGTTTAATTGGCATATTAGGACCATTCTCACTTGTGTTAGTGATTATTGGTTAGTTTGGGCACGGTTTGTGCTTGGAAGTGCATTTGGGTCGAAATTGCACTTATTGGTGTTTTGGGCATAAGCTAGAGCGTTTAGCTTATTTGTTTGTGAATTACTTAGGTAATTTGCATTTGGATGATTAGGAGCTCAAGCGGGATTGATTTTTAAGTAATCGAGGTGAGTGGAATATTTATACGCTTATGTATATAATTTGGTTGCTTGTGTGAGATGTGGTAAGTGACATCCGTTAGGATTCACTTTTCGTGGACCACATTTGAGTTGGGAAAAATATAGTAGGTGATATCCGCGTGGATAGCTCTTCGTTGGCTATAATCGTTTTGTGTATGTGGCGAGTGACAAACGTATGACCTATCACTCTTTGTCGGCCACGTGTGTATATATATGGTGTTTGGAATGTGGTGAGTTATATCCGAAAGGAATGACTCTTTGTTGACCACGATTGGAGGTGAGCATGTGACGAGTGATTAATGTTCGACCTATCACTCTTCGTCGGTCACATGTGTGTGTTTGGGCATGTAGCGAGTGATTAATGTTTGACCTATCACTCTTCGTCGGCTATATGTGTATGTTTAGATATGTGGTGAGTGATTAATGTTTGACCTATCGCTCTTCGTCGGCCGCATATGTGTGTTGGGGTAAGTGGTGAGTGTATCCGTTTGGGGATTCGCTCTTCGTTAGCCACTTATCGTGGGATGGTAAGCGGTTTCGCTTTTCGTCGGCCATCCTTGTGATTGAGGTAAGTGTTAACGTTTCGGTTGCACTTTTCGTCGGCCTCATGGTGCGTAGTGGTGAGTAGTTAACGATTTTGACCTACTACTCTTCGTCGGCCACGTACGCGTGCGATGGGTGGTGAGTAGTTAACGATTTTGACCTACTACTCTTCGTCGGCCACCATCGAGTCGAATGTCGACATTGGGTATATTGGGATGTGTAATTTTATTAGCATTGTACGTATTGTATTTGGCGTATATTATTGTTGAGATCTCTATGCTAATGATGTTGACTTGTTGTACGTACGATTATTCGTTTATTCGATATTGCGGTTTGCTAACGTTATTGTGTTGTTATGTAGGTGTATGCAAGTAATTGGATTATGTATGTATGCGTATAAATATTGCATTCACTAAGCATTAGCTTACCCTCTCGTTGTTTACATTTTTAGGTTCGGAGGCGGACGTGGCAAGGGTATGCTCGGGATTTAGATGATTTCCCTTTTTGGTTGCTTGCTTGGATTACTTGTGGATTCGTCCTAGGATTTGGGTAGTTTATCCCCAAACATCATGCTCGTAGTTTGTTTGGAAATTAAACTAATGTGGTCGAAACTCAAACTTTTGTATGAAACTCGTAAAACGGCCGATGTGGGCCCCACTTTGTAAAACTTATTTTATGTTTGAATAGTGTTAGTTTTACATATTTGAAGATGTGGGTAAAAGCGTTTCGTCTAAATATGTCGGGAAGTGGCTAATCTTTTTCACGTTTAAAGACTTTTTGGACAGACCAGTTGTAGTGACCCGAACTTTTCCATGTTTATATATTAATTGAGATTGATATTTACATGATTAAATGTTTTCATCATGTTAAGCAATCAAACTTGTTAAGACTTGATTAATTAAAATATGTTTCATATAGACAATTGACCACCCAAGTTGACCGGTGATTCACGAACGTTAAAACTTGTAAAAACTATATGATGACATATATATGGATATATATATAGTTAACATGATACTATGATAAGTAAACATATCATTAAGTATATTAACAATGAACTACATATGTAAAAACAAGACTACTAACTTAATGATTTTTAAACGAGACATATATGTAACGATTATCGTTGTAAAGACATTTAATGTATATATATCATATTAAGAGATATTCACACATGATAATATCATGATAATATAATAATTTAAAATCTCATTTGATATTATAAACATTGGGTTAACAACATTTAACAAGATCGTTAACCTAAAGGTTTCAAAACAACACTTACATGTAACGACTAACGATGACTTAACGACTCAGTTAAAATGTATATACATGTAGTGTTTTAATATGTATTTATACACTTTTGAAAGACTTCAATACACTTATCAAAATACTTCTACTTAACAAAAATGCTTACAATTACATCCTCGTTCAGTTTCATCAACAATTCTACTCGTATGCACCCGTATTCGTACTCGTACAATACACAGCTTTTAGATGTATGTACTATTGGTATATACACTCCAATGATCAGCTCTTAGCAGCCCATGTGAGTCACCTAACACATGTGGGAACCATCATTTGGCAACTAGCATGAAATATCTCATAAAATTACAAAAATATGAGTAATCATTCATGACTTATTTACATGAAAACAAAATTACATATCCTTTATATCTAATCCATACACCAACGACCAAAAACACCTAAAAACACTTTCATTCTTCAATTTTCTTCATCTAATTGATCTCTCTCAAGTTCTATCTTCAAGTTCTAAGTGTTCTTCATAAATTTCAAAAGTTCTAGTTTCATAAAATCAAGAATACTTTCAAGTTTGCTAGCTCACTTCCAATCTTGTAAGGTGATCATCCAACCTCAAGAAATCTTTGTTTCTTACAGTAGGTTATCATTCTAATACAAGGTAATAATCATATTCAAACTTTGGTTCAATTTCTATAACTATAACAATCTTATTTCAAGTGATGATCTTACTTGAACTTGTTTTCGTGTCATGATTCTGCTTCAAGAACTTCGAGCCATCCAAGGATCCGTTGAAGCTAGATCCATTTTTCTCTTTTCCAGTAGGTTTATCCAAGGAACTTAAGGTAGTAATGATGTTCATAACATCATTCGATTCATACATATAAAGCTATCTTATTCGAAGGTTTAAACTTGTAATCACTAGAACAAAGTTTAGTTAATTCTAAACTTGTTCGCAAACAAAAGTTAATCCTTCTAACTTGACTTTTAAAATCAACTAAACACATGTTCTATATCTATATGATATGCTAACTTAATGATTTAAAACCTGGAAACACGAAAAACACCGTAAAACCGGATTTACGCCGTCGTAGTAACACCGCGGGCTGTTTTGGGTTAGTTAATTAAAAACTATGATAAACTTTGATTTAAAAGTTGTTATTCTGAGAAAATGATTTTTATTATGAACATGAAACTATATCCAAAAATTATGGTTAAACTCAAAGTGGAAGTATGTTTTCTAAAATGGTCATCTAGACGTCGTTCTTTCGACTGAAATGACTACCTTTACAAAAACGACTTGTAACTTATTTTTCCGACTATAAACCTATACTTTTTCTGTTTAGATTCATAAAATAGAGTTCAATATGAAACCATAGCAATTTGATTCACTCAAAACGGATTTAAAATGAAGAAGTTATGGGTAAAACAAGATTGGATAATTTTTCTCATTTTAGCTACGTGAAAATTGGTAACAAATCTATTCCAACCATAACTTAATCAACTTGTATTGTATATTATGTAATCTTGAGATACCATAGACACGTATACAATGTTTCAACCTATCATGTCGACACATCTATATATATTTCGGAACAACCATAGACACTCTATATGTGAATGTTGGAGTTAGCTATACAGGGTTGAGGTTGATTCCAAAATATATATAGTTTGAGTTGTGATCAATACTGAGATACGTATACACTGGGTCGTGGATTGATTCAAGATAATATTTATCGATTTATTTCTGTACATCTAACTGTGGACAACTAGTTGTAGGTTACTAACGAGGACAGCTGACTTAATAAACTTAAAACATCAAAATATATTAAAAGTGTTGTAAATATATTTTGAACATACTTTGATATATATGTATATATTGTTATAGGTTCGTGAATCAACCAGTGGCCAAGTCTTACTTCCCGACGAAGTAAAAATCTGTGAAAGTGAGTTATAGTCCCACTTTTAAAATCTAATATTTTTGGGATGAGAATACATGCAGTTTTTATAAATGATTTACAAAATAGACACAAGTACGTGAAACTACATTCTATGGTTGAATTATCGAAATCGAATATGCCCCTTTTTATTAAGTCTGGTAATCTAAGAATTAGGGAACAGACACCCTAATTGACGCGAATCCTAAAGATAGATCTATTGGGCTTAACAAACCCCGTCCAAAGTACCGGATGCTTTAGTACTTCGAAATTTATATCATATCCGAAGGGTGTCCCGGAATGATGGGGATATTCTTATATATGCATCTTGTTAATGTCGGTTACCAGGTGTTCACCATATGAATGATTTTTATCTCTATGTATGGGATGTGTATTGAAATATGAAATCTTGTGGTCTATTATTATGATTTGATATATATAGGTTAAACCTATAACTCACCAACATTTTTGTTGACGTTTTAAGCATGTTTATTCTCAGGTGATTATTAAGAGCTTCCGCTGTCGCATACTTAAATAAGGACGAGATTTGGAGTCCATGCTTGTATGATATTGTGTAAAAACTGCATTCAAGAAACTTATTTTGTTGTAACATATTTGTATTGTAAACCATTATGTAATGGTCGTGTGTAAACAGGATATTTTAGATTATCATTATTTGATAATCTACGTAAAGCTTTTTAAACCTTTATTGATGAAATAAAGGTTATGGTTTGTTTTAAAAATGAATGCAGTCTTTGAAAAACGTCTCATATAGAGGTCAAAACCTCGCAACGAAATCAATTAATATGGAACGTTTTTAATCAATAAGAACGGGACATTTCAGTTGGTATCCGAGCGTTGGTCTTAGAGAACCAGAATTTTGCATTAGTGTGTCTTATCGAGTTTGTTAGGATGCATTAGTGAGTCTGGACTTCGACCGTGTTTACTTGAAAAATGATTGCTTAACAAATTTTGTTGGAAACTATATATTTTTAACATGTGAATATTATGTGATATATTAATCTCTTAACGCGTTTGATATTATGTGATAGATGTCTACCTCTAGAACAAGTCCCATTGACTCACCTAATAATAATGAAGAGTCAAATGTAAATTGGAATGATTCGTGGACTGATTCACAAGTTCCCGAAGAGGAACCGGAAGAAGAGTCGGAACCAGAAGAAGAATCGGAACCGGAAGAAGAATCGGAACCGGATGAAGAAATAGAACCGGTGGGGGAAATAATAAAACGGTTAAGTAAAAGAAAATCCTCAACCAACCGACCAAGGTTAATTATGGTCAATGGTGTTTCCGCTAAGGAAGCAAAATATTGGGAGGATTACCAATTCTCCGATGAATCAGATTCTGACGAGAATTCCGATGATGTTATAGAAATTACCCCAACTGAATTTAAAAAGGCAAAAGAAAATAATAAGGGAAAGGGCATAAAAATAGAGAAATCTAATTCCAACCCCGATGAACTTTATATGTATCGTCAACCCCCGAAGTCCTTAAGTTGTAACAATGACCCGGGAACCTCTAAACCACCAGGTTTTTCTAAACCAATGTGGAAAATTACGGCTCGTATTAGGGGAACATCATATATCCCTAGAAACTTGACAAAACGAACCAAAACCGAAGAAGAAGAAACAAGCGAGTCGGAATAAGATAGTTGTATTCGTGTGGTGTAATATATGTAATATAGTGTGCTTATGCTTTATGATATATGTAAAAATTGCTTGTATTAATAAGTATTTTTTTTTATGAATCTAACTCTTGTCTATTTTACAGTATAAAAACACAAAATGGATAGACAACCCAATATTTTAAGAGACCTACCCGGAGACATGATTGATGAAATCTTGTCTAGAGTCGGTCAGAATTCTTCGGCACAACTATTTAAGGCGAGATCAGTTTGTAAGACATTCGAAGAATGTTCCAAGAATGCCTTGGTTTATAAAAGGCTTTCGTTCGAAAGATGGGGGATATCACATTGGGAAATCCATAAGTTACGATGTGTTTACTTTGACGCATATATTGCGGGGAACCCAAATGCTATTTTACGCAATGGGTTAAGAAATTATTTTGACTCAATATATCCGAATATTGGACTTCGTGATTTAGAAAAAGCGGCTAACATGCAACATAAAGAAGCATGTTATGCTTACGGATTAGTAATGTTCGCTTCTCACCAAAGTGAGAACAAGAACATCGGGCTACAACTATTAAACAAAACGTTCCCACAAGTGACGGAGTCAGTAATTGGGGTAAGAAATGAGGTTTTTAGATTGTTACGGGACTGTTGGACATTACGTAACCCTCGTCCCTTTGACGACGTTACAACACGCTGTCTTATCAATGGCCATAACGGTTATGTTCCACAAGACCAAGGATGGGAAGTAATCTTAGTAAAACCAGAATGCATGACTTGTTTCTGGACGTATGAATTACGTGTCTTTATTGCCTTTGCTGAACGACTTGTGTACTAGCTAGAATTATCTTCACAGCCATCTTGTATCAAATTTATTGTGTGCTATATTTCATGCTATATGTAAAATAAGTGGTATTGTAAGTTTGTAAAATATTGTATAAAAGTTTGAACGCGAAATATTATTATAATCAGTTTTTCATATAGAATTGCAGTAGTTGAATTGTATATTAGCTACTAAGTATGAACTTAACGGGTAGGTACTACCCGAATTTAAACTTATAAAACGCTAATATGAAGAAAAAGCTTTTATAAATGAGTTCATATTATGCTACGAAATACTATTAACTACTCTTGATATTCTGTATGATTAACTTGTTCCATTTGACTATTTTGAAGGAAATGGCACCGACTACTCGACACACCGTGAATATGAATGAAGAGGAATTCCGTACTTTTCTAGCTTCAAACATAGCCGCAGTACAGGCTGCGCTACATACCAACAATAACCTTGGATCTAGCAGTACAGGAAATCGTGTAGGATGCACCTACAAAGAATTCACTGCCTGCAAACCTTTGGAATTTGATGGAACCGAAGGACCGATCGGATTGAAACGGTGGACCGAGAAGGTCGAATCGGTGTTTGCCATAAGTAAGTGTACTGAAGAGGACAAAGTAAAGTACGCTACGCATACCTTCACAGGTTCTGCGTTAACATGGTGGAATACCTATCTAGAGCAAGTGGGACAAGACGATGCGTACGCACTACCGTGGTCAGCATTCAAGCACTTGATGAACGAGAAGTACCGTCCCAGAACCGAGGTCAATAAGCTCAAGACAGAACTTAGAGGGTTACGAACCCAAGGATTTGATATTACCACGTACGAAAGACGATTCACAGAATTGTGCCTATTGTGTCCGGGAGCATTCGAAGATGAGGAAGAGAAGATCGACGCGTTTGTGAAAGGATTACCAGAAAGAATCCAAGAAGATATAAGTTCACACGAGCCCGCCTCCATACAACAGGCATGTAGAATGGCTCACAAACTAGTGAACCAGATTGAAGAAAGGATTAAAGAACAGACTGCTGAAGAGGCCAATGTGAAGCAAGTCAAAAGAAAGTGGGAGGAAAACGGTGATAAGAATCACCAATACAACAACAGCAGCAATTACAACAATAATCGCAACAATTATCCTAACAATCGCAACTACAACAAACGGCCCAACAACAACAACAACAACAACAACAACAACAACAACAGCAACTACAACAATCATCCCAACAACAATAATAACCGCAACAACAACAAAAATCAGAAGCAGCTATGCCAGAGGTGTGAAAAGTATCACTCGGGGTTCTGCACCAAATTTTGCAACAAGTGTAAAAGAAATGGTCATAGCGCGGCGAAGTGTGAGGTCTACGGACCAGTGGTTAATAGAACGAAAGGAACAAATGGTGTCGGAACGAGTAATGGCGGAGCAAGTAGTGTCGGAGCAAGTTATGCCAATGTAGTTTGTTATAAATGTGGAAAATCGGGCCACATTATTAGAAATTTCCCGAACCAGGAGAACACGAATGGACAAGTCCGCGGAAGAGTTTTCAATATTAATGCAGCAGAGGCACAGGAAGACCCGGAGCTTATTACGGGTACGTTTCTTATTGACAATAAACCTGCTTACGTTTTATTTGATTCGGGTGCGGATAGAAGCTATATGAGTAGAGATTTTTGTGCTAAATTAAGTTGTCCATTGACGCCTTTGGATAGTAAATTTTTACTCGAATTAGCAAATGGTAAATTAATTTCAGCAGATAATATATGTCGGAATCGAGAAATTAAACTGGTTAGCGAAACATTTAAGATTGATTTGATACCAGTAGAGTTAGGGAGTTTTGATGTGATAATCGGTATGGACTGGTTGAAAGAAGTGAAAGCAGAGATCGTTTGTTACAAAAATGCAATTCGCATTATACGAGAAAAAGGAAAACCCTTAATGGTGTACGGAGAAAAGGGCAACACGAAGCTACATCTTATTAGTAATTTGAAGGCACAAAAACTAATAAGAAAAGGTTGCTATGCTGTTCTAGCACACGTCGAGAAAGTACAAACTGAAGAAAAGAGCATCAATGATGTTCCCATTGCAAAAGAATTTCGCGATGTATTTCCGAAATAATTACCGGGATTACCCCCACATCGATCCGTTGAATTTCAAATAGATCTTGTACCAGGAGCTGCACCAATAGCTCGTGCTCCTTACAGACTCGCACCCAGCGAGATGAAAGAACTGCAAAGCCAATTACAAGAACTTTTAGAGCGTGGTTTCATTCGACCAAGCACATCACCGTGGGGAGCTCCTGTTTTGTTTGTCAAGAAGAAAGATGGTACATTCAGGTTGTGTATCGACTACCGAGAGTTGAACAAACTTACCATCAAGAACCGCTACCCACTACCGAGAATCGACGACTTATTTGATCAACTACAAGGCTCGTCTGTTTATTCAAAGATTGACTTACGTTCCGGGTATCATCAAATGCGGGTGAAAGAAGATGATATTCCAAAGACTGCTTTCAGAACACGTTACGGTCATTACGAGTTTATGGTCATGCCGTTTGGTTTAACTAATGCACCAGCTGTGTTCATGGACCTTATGAACTGGGTGTGTGGACCATACCTTGACAAGTTTGTCATTGTTTTCATTGATGACATACTTATTTACTCAAAGAATGACCAAGAACACGGTGAACATTTGAGAAAGGTGTTAGAAGTATTGAGGAAGGAAGAATTGTACGCTAAGTTTTCAAAGTGTGCATTTTGGTTGGAAGAAGTTCAATTCCTCGGTCACATAGTGAACAAAGAAGGTATTAAGGTGGATCCGGCAAAGATAGAAACTGTTGAAAAGTGGGAAACCCCGAAAACTCCGAAACACATACGCCAGTTTTTAGGACTAGCTGGTTACTACAGAAGGTTCATCCAAGACTTTTCCAGAATAGCAAAACCCTTGACTGCATTAACGCATAAAGGGAAGAAATTTGAATGGAATGATGAACAGGAGAAAGCGTTTCAGTTATTGAAGAAAAAGCTAACTACGGCACCTATATTGTCATTGCCTGAAGGGAATGATGATTTTGTGATTTATTGTGACGCATCAAAGCAAGGTCTCGGTTGTGTATTAATGCAACGAACGAAGGTGATTGCTTATGCGTCTAGACAATTGAAGATTCACGAACAAAATTATACGACGCATGATTTGGAATTAGGCGCGGTTGTTTTTGCATTAAAGACTTGGAGGCACTACTTATATGGGGTCAAAAGTATTATATATACCGACCACAAAAGTCTTCAGCACATATTTAATCAGAAACAACTGAATATGAGGCAGCGTAGGTGGATTGAATTATTGAATGATTACGACTTTGAGATTCGTTACCACCCGGGGAAGGCAAATGTGGTAGCCGATGCCTTGAGCAGGAAGGACAGAGAACCCATTCGAGTAAAATCTATGAATATAATGATTCATAATAACCTTACTACTCAAATAAAGGAGGCGCAACAAGGAGTTTTAAAATAGGGAAATTTAAAGGATGAAATACCCAAAGGATCGGAGAAGAATCTTAATATTCGGGAAGACGGAACCCGGTATAGGGCTGAAAGGATTTGGGTACCAAAATTTGGAGATATGAGATAAATGGTACTTAGAGAAGCTCATAAAACCAGATACTCAATACATCCTGGAACGGGGAAGATGTACAAGGATCTCAAGAAACATTTTTGGTGGCCGGGTATGAAAGCCGATGTTGCTAAATACGTAGGAGAATGTTTGACGTGTTCTAAGGTTAAAGCTGAGCATCAGAAACCATCAGGTCTACTTCAACAACCCGAAATCCCGGAATGGAAATGGGAAAACATTACCATAGATTTCATCACTAAATTGCCAAGGACTGCAAGTGGTTTTGATACTATTTGGGTAATAGTTGATCGTCTCACCAAATCAGCACACTTCCTGCCAATAAGAGAAGATGACAAGATGGAGAAGTTAGCACGACTGTATTTGAAGGAAGTCGTCTCCAGACATGGAATACCAATCTCTATTATCTCTGATAGGGATGGTAGATTTATTTCAAGATTCTGGCAGACATTACAGCAAGCATTAGGAACTCGTCTAGACATGAGTACTGCCTATCATCCACAAACTGATGGGCAGAGCGAAAGGACGATACAAACGCTTGAAGACATGCTACGAGCATGTGTTATTGATTTCGGAAACAGTTGGGATCGACATCTACTGTTAGCAGAATTTTCCTACAACAGCTACCATTCAAGCATTGAGATGGCGCCGTTTGAAGCACTTTATGGTAGAAAGTGCAGGTCTCCGATTTGTTGGAGTGAAGTGGGGGATAGACAGATTACGGGTCCGGAGATTATACAAGAAACTACCGAGAAGATCATCCAAATTCAACAACGGTTGAAAACCGCCCAAAGTCGACAAAAGAGCTACGCTGACATTAAAAGAAAAGATATAGAATTTGAAATTGGAGAGATGGTCATGCTTAAAGTTGCACCTTGGAAAGGCGTTGTTCGATTTGGTAAACGAGGGAAATTAAATCCAAGGTATATTGGACCATTCAAGATTATTGATCGTGTCGGACCAGTAGCTTACCGACTTGAGTTACCTCAACAACTCGCGGCTGTACATAACACTTTCCACGTCTCGAATTTGAAGAAATGTTTTGCTAAAGAAGATCTCACTATTCCGTTAGATGAAATCCAAATCAACGAAAAACTTCAATTCATCGAAGAGCCCGTCGAAATAATGGATCGTGAGGTTAAAAGACTTAAGCAAAACAAGATACCAATTGTTAAGGTTCGATGGAATGCTCGTAGAGGATCCGAGTTCACCTGGGAGCGTGAAGATCAGATGAAGAAGAAATACCCGCATCTATTTTCAGAAGATTCGTCAACACCTTCAACAGCTTAAAATTTCGGGACGAAATTTATTTAACGGGTAGGTACTGTAGTGACCCGAACTTTTCCATGTTTATATATTAATTGAGATTGATATTTACATGATTAAATGTTTTCATCATGTTAAGCAATCAAACTTGTTAAGACTTGATTAATTAAAATATGTTTCATATAGACAATTGACCACCCAAGTTGACCGGTGATTCACGAACGTTAAAACTTGTAAAAACTATATGATGACATATATATGGATATATATATAGTTAACATGATACTATGATAAGTAAACATATCATTAAGTATATTAACAATGAACTACATATGTAAAAACAAGACTACTAACTTAATGATTTTTAAACGAGACATATATGTAACGATTATCGTTGTAAAGACATTTAATGTATATATATCATATTAAGAGATATTCATACATGATAATATCATGATAATATTATAATTTAAAATCTCATTTGATATTATAAACATTGGGTTAACAACATTTAACAAGATCGTTAACCTAAAGGTTTCAAAACAACACTTACATGTAACGACTAACGATGACTTAACGACTCAGTTAAAATGTATATACATGTAGTGTTTTAATATGTATTTATACACTTTTGAAAGACTTCAATACACTTATCAAAATACTTCTACTTAACAAAAATGCTTACAATTACATCCTCGTTCAGTTTCATCAACAATTCTACTCGTATGCACCCGTATTCGTACTCGTACAATACACAGCTTTTAGATGTATGTACTATTGGTATATACACTCCAATGATCAGCTCTTAGCAGCCCATGTGAGTTACCTAACACATGTGGGAACCATCATTTGGCAACTAGCATGAAATATCTCATAAAATTACAAAAATATGAGTAATCATTCATGACTTATTTACATGAAAACAAAATTACATATCCTTTATATCTAATCCATACACCAACGACCAAAAACACCTAAAAACACTTTCATTCTTCAATTTTCTTCATCTAATTGATCTCTCTCAAGTTCTATCTTCAAATTCTAAGTGTTCTTCATAAATTTCAAAAGTTCTAGTTTCATAAAATCAAGAATACTTTCAAGTTTGCTAGCTCACTTCCAATCTTGTAAGGTGATCATCCAACCTCAAGAAATCTTTGTTTCTTACAGTAGGTTATCATTCTAATACAAGGTAATAATCATATTCAAACTTTGGTTCAATTTCTATAACTATAACAATCTTATTTCAAGTGATGATCTTACTTGAACTTGTTTTCGTGTCATGATTCTGCTTCAAGAACTTCGAGCCATCCAAGGATTCGTTGAAGCTAGATCCATTTTTCTCTTTTCCAGTAGGTTTATCCAAGGAACTTAAGGTAGTAATGATGTTCATAACATCATTCGATTCATACATATAAAGCTATCTTATTCGAAGGTTTAAACTTGTAATCACTAGAACAAAGTTTAGTTAATTCTAAACTTGTTCGCAAACAAAAGTTAATCCTTCTAACTTGACTTTTAAAATCAACTAAACACATGTTCTATATCTATATGATATGCTAACTTAATGATTTAAAACCTGGAAACACGAAAAACACCGTAAAACCGGATTTACGCCGTCGTAGTAACACCGCGGGCTGTTTTGGGTTAGTTAATTAAAAACTATGATAAACTTTGATTTAAAAGTTGTTATTCTGAGAAAATGATTTTTATTATGAACATGAAACTATATCCAAAAATTATGGTTAAACTCAAAGTGGAAGTATGTTTTCTAAAATGGTCATCTAGACGTCGTTCTTTCGACTGAAATGACTACCTTTACAAAAACGACTTTTAACTTATTTTTCCGACTATAAACCTATACTTTTTCTGTTTAGATTCATAAAATAGAGTTCAGTATGAAACCATAGCAATTTGATTCACTCAAAACGGATTTAAAATGAAGAAGTTATGGGTAAAACAAGATTGGATAATTTTTCTCATTTTAGCTACGTGAAAATTGGTAACAAATCTATTCCAACCATAACTTAATCAACTTGTATTGTATATTATGTAATCTTGAGATACCATAGACACGTATACAATGTTTCGACCTATCATGTCGACATATCTATATATATTTCGGAACAACCATAGACACTCTATATGTGAATGTTGGAGTTAGCTATACAAGGTTGAGGTTGATTCCAAAATATATATAGTCTGAGTTGTGATCAATACTGAGATACGTATACACTGGGTCGTGGATTGATTCAAGATAATATTTATCGATTTATTTCTGTACATCTAACTGTGGACAACTAGTTGTAGGTTACTAACGAGGACAGCTGACTTAATAAACTTAAAACATCAAAATATATTAAAAGTGTTGTAAATATATTTTGAACATACTTTGATATATATGTATATATTATTATAGGTTCGTGAATCAACCAGTGGCCGAGTCTTACTTCCCGACGAAGTAAAAATCTGTGAAAGTGAGTTATAGTCCCACTTTTAAAATCTAATATTTTTGGGATGAGAATACATGCAGTTTTTATAAATGATTTACAAAATAGACACAAGTACGTGAAACTACATTCTATGGTTGAATTATCGAAATCGAATATGCCCCTTTTTATTAAGTCTGGTAATCTAAGAATTAGGGAACAGACACCCTAATTGACGCGAATCCTAAAGATAGATCTATTGGGCTTAACAAACCCCGTCCAAAGTACCGGATGCTTTAGTACTTCGAAATTTATATCATATCCGAAGGGTGTCCCGGAATGATGGGGATATTCTTATATATGCATCTTGTTAATGTCGGTTACCAGGTGTTCACCATATGAATGATTTTTATCTCTATGTATGGGATGTGTATTGAAATATGAAATCTTGTGGTCTATTATTATGATTTGATATATATAGGTTAAACCTATAACTCACCAACATTTTTGTTGACGTTTTAAGCATGTTTATTCTCAGGTGATTATTAAGAGCTTCCGCTGTCGCATACTTAAATAAGGACGAGATTTGGAGTCCATGCTTGTATGATATTGTGTAAAAACTGCATTCAAGAAACTTATTTTGTTGTAACATATTTGTATTGTAAACCATTATGTAATGGTCGTGTGTAAACAGGATATTTTAGATTATCATTATTTGATAATCTACGTAAAGCTTTTTAAACCTTTATTGATGAAATAAAGGTTATGGTTTGTTTTAAAAATGAATGCAGTCTTTGAAAAACGTCTCATATAGAGGTCAAAACCTCGCAACGAAATCAATTAATATGGAACGTTTTTAATCAATAAGAACGGGACATTTCACCAGTTTGGCGCGCCGCGCCATTTGCTGAACAAACAAATTTTAATTTTTATTTTTGCATATTTCGGTTGCTTAAGGGTTGGGTTGTTACAAGTGGTATCAGAGCATGGTCTAAGGGATTTAGGTGACTTGAGATAGGCGCCTAGACTTAGACTTTTTGTGCGTGCTTATTTGTTGCGGGACTTGTAGGATTACGGGTCGGTTCGGGTTTTAGCTAGTGCCTTAGATTGTAGGTGAACTAGCTATGTATTGATTATGTGTTACTAATCATGTTGTTTTGTGTTGAACGTCTAGCGAGATGGTTGTTGTATTCATGAGCTCGGCATGGCGTGTGAGCATAATAATGCTTCGCGACCATTATTACGGTTGCAAGCCAAGTCATGCAAGTGATGTACAACAAGTATTGGACTAGATGGGATGCACGAACGTTGGCATACTTACATGATTGTGAATTTTGTTCGTGGCGGTGTATGTACTTTATTCGTGTTGCGTTCCTAACCAAGTTCATTTCTTAGAATGAAGACGAGGAACGGACATGATAATGGTGATCAAGGCGATGACTCCGAGTTCACGGCCAAGGTTGAGGCCATTATACAAGGTTATCGTGTGGAACTTCTAGAGGATGTTAGGAAGATGTTCCAAGACTCGATTAACGAGGAATTAGTCGATCTAGTCAAGGAACAAGTTAAGAATGTCCTTCACGAGGATAATGTGAGGCGACGAGACTTCTACTACAAAAATTTCAAGGATTCTCAACCTCCCACTTTTGATGGTGAACGAGACCCACTTAAGAGTGCTCGTTGGATCTCCGATATGGAGGGGGATTTTCGTACTAGTGAGTGCCCTCTCGACAAGAAGATGAGGTATGGTAGTAGTATGCTAAGGGGTGACGCCAAGTTGTAGTGGGATGCGAAAATCCAACTATATGGTGAGGAACAATGTATGGACTTCACATGGGACGAGTTTAAGACAGAATTTTTCAATGAGTATCGAACTTCGACCGATCTTTCTAGGCTTAAGGACGAGTTGCGTGCTCTGAGGCAAGGGTCAATGGATTTAAACACTCTCAAATCCGTTTTCTTATCAAAGACCCAATTTTGCCCGGAGTATGTCGGTAATGATAAAATGTTGAAGGAAGATTTCTATCGAATCTTGAACGATGGTTATCAAGAGAAGATTAGCGTAAACGTGGTGAAAACTTTTGATGAGTTGTTTGACATGGCGAAGGGTTTTGAGGCGCTTGTCCTTAGGAAAAGTGTTTTCGATGTTAGTAAGCGGAAGTTCGAGACTACTATGCATTCGAACAAGAAAAGTAAGAGCACGTCCGAGGGTGGCGGAAGTGTGAAGAAGAGTGGCACCGGTGGTTTTGTGCCCACGTGTTATAATTGCGGGAAACGGGGTCATTTGTCGTGTGAATGTACGAATGCGAAAACTAACAAGGTTACTTGTTATAATTGTCGAAAAGAGGGACACTGAAAGTCGGCGTTCCCGGATCTAGTTGGTGATGCATGAGAACCTGACGACGGTGTTCAGGTACTTTTCGACTATCTTATTGAAACGTACTTATGATGTTGTTAATGCATTTTGTGTTAGTGCGTAGTGTAATGAGGGGTAGCATTCCTTATGGAATTACCCTATGTTGATGGTCCGGTTGTCGGGCGAAGGGCGTAAGACTTGGTGCAACCAAGCATTCCTTGATATTTGGAAAATGTTTATACTAAGCCATATGGGTGAAACCCTTGAGATCAAGTGTTTTGAGTCTCGATGTATGATTTGTGAAGGAGTCTACATGACGCGATGTTAGGTGCCTCTTTCATACCTACAAGTGTAGTGTTCAACTCCGATGGTGATGCGGTTACAATGTACTTAGGGTACCGGAGAAACCCTTAGGTACATAGTGACCAAATGGAATTTGACAAGCCATAGCAATTGGATGATTGCGAGAGTAAAGTTGTGTAACTTGTGATAAACTCTTCGTTCGAAGTGTTTAAGGATTGATTGAAATCCTTCGTGTGCTCACGGTTGGAGCAAGATGGGGTGATGGGTCGTGTGAACCCAATTGTTAGTAAAGTCTACCTTTGGTTGCATTGTACGGTTGTGCAAAATGCGGTTATGGAACGTAGTTCCAAGTGGGGGAGTTACACTCCCACACGAGGAGGTTTTTAGTGTGAGATTTCGGATGATGCTCATAGTGGATCTGAAAATTTGTGTCGAGACCTAGATTTGGTCGATTTACGATAGAGTACAATTTCGGTTAAAATTGAACTTATGATTTTGGACTTAAAATTATCACCTAGGTGGTAATGTGGGAAATCTCGTTGAGAGATAATGGACGTGTTTGACGAGCAAGGAAATCCCTCGGTTAAGGGATGTGCGTGTTGAATTCTCTTCTAGGGAATTATTGTTTGCGCCTATGTGCGATATAGGTTGTTCTTGCTCGATTGTGATGGCGATATTCGCGCGTGCGGATATTTCGTGTGCGGAAATTCCTCGATGTGTGGAATGATTCTAAGTATGCGCATATACTTAATTTGTTTGTATGTATTGTGGCAAGTGCTATCCAATTGTGAGGATTCACTTTTCGTTGGCCACGGTTGAGGTGTGATAAGTAGTAAGTGTTATCCGCGGTGATTCACTTTTCGTCGGCTACTTATTGTTGTACGGAGTGCGTTTTTCAGTTAGGAATCGCACTTGTTTGGCCATATGCGAGGAGAGGTAAGTGTGATCCGTAAGGATGCGCTTTTCGTCTGCCTCTTGTTGCGTAGTGGTAAGTTGTTAACGTTTGATCTACCGCTTTTCGTCGGCCACGTATGCGTGAGAATATGGGACAAGTGGTATCCAATCGTGAGGATTCACTTTTTGTCGGCTCCATTGTAATGTTTGTTGGCCATGTTATCGATGTGTTGTTACTTTAGCGATGTACATGAAAAGGGTACGCTAAAGGGATTGCTAACTTGGTACGGGATTTGGAATGTTAACTTGTTTATGTCATGCGGTCGAGGCATGAGTTCGTTCCGGTTTAGGAATGAAGCGAGACTTAGTGCTGGGTTTGGTAGATTTGGTAAATCAAGGATGATGATTTAAATCGGAAAGGTAACTTTGTGTAAAGTCATCTAAGGGAATTGTGTGAATCTTCGGAGTTGTGGAAATTGTTGAGGACATCGAATTTGGACGGATGTCGGAGGACCATGAATTGTGGTTCCTGTTTGTTAGAATGGCAAGGATCACGAGGACGTGATCGAGTTTAAGTGGGGGAGAGTTGTAAGACCGAAATATTTATGGTACATAATGTATTTATGTTGTACGATGCGTGTATGAGGTGTACGAAGCATGTACGTGTCACTTGCTCGAACGTCGAAGGAAACTGGACGTTGTCTGAAGTAACAAGGTGTGTGCGTATCTTTTCAACCCCAAATAAAGTTTGTGTTGATGTTTCAAAGCCTTACCATTGGAAATAAAATCTTATTACGTTTCCAACGATATTTGATTCATCGAAAACGGAGCTACGGTCAAAAAGTTATGGCCAAAACAAGTTACTGAAAACTGACCTGAAGGGTGGAGCGGCGCGCCACCTTATGGAGCGGCGCGCCGATTGCTGCTGATGCAATTTTCAGCCTTTTTAAAAGGTCTAAATGAGGGGTACTTTGGTCTTTTCACTTGGGGTCGGTTTGGGGTCATCAAAACTGATCCATTGGTCATTTTGGATCACATTTCACTCATCAAACACCCTTATCAAACCCTAGTGAGAGAAACCCACTTTTAGTGAGAGAGAGCTTGATTTGGAGAAGAAGGAGTTGGATTCTCACCAAAGCTCGGGTTTTAAAGTTGCTCTACTCGTCAACGGCATCATTTGGGTAGTATTGGTAAGTTCTAACTCCGAATTTCATTGTTAGAATTGATATTCAAGTTAGGGTTTGATATTGTTAGTTGTAAAACCCATTTAGTTGATGAAGAGGGTTTATGGAAACTTTCTATTTTGATATTTGGTGGGTTTTGGGTTGGTTAATGATTTAACCATGTTTAAGACTTGTAAATGGTGTATAATCACTAGTGTTAGTGATTATTGGTGTTTTGGAAACCATTAGGGTTCTTATGGTTGACTAATTTTGACTAGAGTCAAAATTAGAGTTTGTTGATGATTATGACTCAATTACCGATTTAATGAGGTTTATAAACTTAAAATGGATTAAGTTGAAGCATAGAACCGAGTTAAATATATTTTGGTGTCAAAACTTGCTAATGGTGTGATGTTGACTTCTTATGGGTCAAAATTAGGGTTTAAGTGTCTTTTTGGGCAAGATAGGTGTTTAACACCTATGATTGGGTTTAATTGGCATATTAGGACCATTCTCACTTGTGTTAGTGATTATTGGTTAGTTTGGGCACGGTTTGTGCTTGGAAGTGTATTTGGGTCGAAATTGCACTTATTGGTGTTTTGGGCATAAGCTAGAGCGTTTAGCTTATTTGTTTGTGAATTACTTAGGTAATTTGCATTTGGACGATTAGGAGCTCAAGCGGGATTGCTTTTCAAGTAATCGAGGAGAGTGGAATATTTATACGCTTATGTATATAATTTGGTTGCTTGTGTGCGATGTGGTAAGTGACATCCGTTAGGATTCACTTTTCGTGGACCACATTTGAGTTGGGAAAAATATAGTAGGTGATATCCGCGTGGATAGCTCTTCGTTGGCTATAATCGTTTTGTGTATGTGGCGAGTGACAAACGTATGACCTATCACTCTTTGTCGGCCACGTGTGTATATATATGGTGTTTGGAATGTGGTGAGTTATATCTGAAAGGAATGACTCTTTGTTGACCACGATTGGAGGTGAGCATGTGATGAGTGATTAATGTTCGACCTATCACTCTTCGTCGGTCACATGTGTGTGTTTGGGCATGTAGCGAGTGATTAATGTTTGACCTATCACTCTTCGTCGGCTACATGTGTATGTTTAGATATGTGGTGAGTGATTAATGTTTGACCTATCGCTCTTCGTCGGCCGCATATGTGTGTTGGGGTAAGTGGTGAGTGTATCCGTTTGGGGATCCGCTCTTCGTTGGCCAATTATCGTGGGATGGTAAGCGGTTTCGCTTTTCGTCGGCCATCCTTGTGATTGAGGTAAGTGTTAACGTTTCAGTTGCACTTTTCGTCGGCCTCATGGTGCGTAGTGGTGAGTAGTTAACGATTTTGACCTACTACTCTTCATCGGCCACGTACGCGTGCGATGGGTGGTGAGTAGTTAACGATTTTGACCTACTACTCTTCGTCGGCCACCATCGAGTCGAATGTCGACATTGGGTATATTGGGATGTGTAATTTTATTAGCATTGTACGTATTGTATTTGGCGTATATTATTGTTGAGATCTCTATGCTAATGATGTTGACTTGTTGTACGTACGATTATTCGTTTATTCGATATTGCGGTTTGCTAATGTTATTGTGTTGTTATGTAGGTGTATGCAAGTAATTGGATTATGTATGTATGCGTATAAATATTGCATTCACTAAGCATTAGCTTACCCTCTCGTTGTTTACAGTTTTAGGTTCGGAGGCGGACGTGGCAAGGGTATGCTTGGGAGTTAGATGATTTCCCTTTTTGGTTGCTTGCTTGGATTACTTGTGGATTCGTCCTAGGATTTGGGTAGTTTATACCCAAACATCATGCTCGTAGTTTGTTTGGAAATTAAACTAATGTGGTCGAAACTCAAACTTTTGTATGAAACTCGTAAAACGGCCGATGTGGGCCCCACTTTGTAAAACTTATTTTATGTTTGAATCGTGTTAGTTTTACATATTTGAAGATGTGGGTAAAAGCGTTTCGTCTAAATATGTCGGGAAGTGGCCAATCTTTTTCACGTTTAAAGACTTTTTAGACAGACCAGTTTGGCGCGCCGCGCCATTTGCTGAACAAACAAATTTTTATTTTTGCATATTTCGGTTGCATAAGGGTTGGGTTGTTACAAGCTCCACACAGGAAAAAAATATTTGTTATGGACAAGTCACAACCCGAGAATTCTAAGTCCAGTAACACATGGGATAAAATACGCAACTGGCAAAGTACCTCTAGAATCATTAATGCTAAAAAACTAGCCAGAAAGATGAACACACCTTGTACTGAACAAATCACGGGGACCAAAAGAACCAGGCAAACCACTATGGATGATTTAGTGGGTATGAAACTAAGACGCATGTCTAAATCGGCTGAAAGGGAGGGTGAGCTCTCGAAACCCAGTGTAAATCTTAGTGATTACGCTCACCTATTAGGATTCAAGGGCGAACAGGATCTATAAGTAGATATCGATCAGGAACGTGTGACAGCACTGGTTTATCATGAAGATATTATCGATAGTTGCGGCTATTCAGGAAACTAAATGTCATAAATTCAGTGACACTTGAGTCGAAAATCTATGGGGTTCTTGTAACATTGGGTATGCTTTTAAAAGTGCCATTGGTAGTTCTGGAGGATTACTTCTCATTTGGGATTCTAACATATTCAAAGTCAATCAGGCAGTAGAAGACGAGTTTTTTATCGCCATCAAAGGCAAGCTTTCCAACTGTGACATCGAAATTGTGGTGGTTAACGTCTATGGCCCGCATAGTGACGCAAAGAAAAAAAGATTCTGGGAAAAACTGGAGAAGCTTTTAGAATTTGATAATGTAGCATGGGTGATTTGCGGTGACTTTAACGAAGTAAGATATGAAGCAGAAAGGGAAAACTCAAATTTTATCCATAGGAGAGCAACGCGCTTCAATGATTTTATCAACAACAATGGTCTCATCGAGGTACCTTTAGTTGGGAGGAAATTCACAAGGGTGAGCGACGATGGTCTACAATTTAGCAAACTAGATCGTTTCCTCGTTTCGGATAGCTTTGTACAAGAATGGGATGATCTATATGTAACCGCACTAGACAGGAATTTATCAGATCACACGTCCCTAATTCTTAGGAATGGACTGACTGATTTCGGGCCCAAGCCTATTAAAGTGTTTGATACGTGGTTTGAAGATGAGGATGCGTGTAATGCCATTAAAGAAGCATGGAGCAAGCCGGTCAGTGGGAGCAGAAAAGACATAGTCTTTAGACTTAAACTTAAAAATGTCAAAGATTCCTTAAAAGTCTGGAGCAAGGGTAAATATGGCAAAATTGATGAGGATCTCGCTAAACTTAATGAGATTTGTTACCATTGGGAGATGGAAGCCGAGAGCAGGCCCTTAAGTAGTGCCGAGAGAGAAGATTGGATCAATTCGAGAAATAATTGGATTGGGAAAGACCGTGATAAACGTAATATGCTAAAACAAAAAGCACGGATTAGGTGGGCATGTGAGGGCGATGAGAACTCTAAATACTTCCACTCCATTATCAAAAAGAGGAATAGTTAAAATAATATAAGAGGTTTGTATGTGGACGGTGTATGGCAGGAAGGGCCGAGCGAAATAAAGGATGAGGTATACAGATTCTTCAAAACTTTTTATGAAGACCACGACACTAGAGGGTTTAGGTTTGAGGGTTTTGAAACGTCAAAGATTTCACAAGAAGAAGCAAACACGCTTGAGGCACATTTCACCGAAGAAGAAGCTTGGGATGCAATCAAAGACTGTGGTGTGTCAAAGGCTCCGGGCCCAGATGGTTTCAACTTTATGTTCTATAGAAAATTTTGGTGGTTGATTAAAGATGACTTAATGTGTGCACTTCATTGGTTTTGGAACAAAGGGGAAATTTCGAGGGGTTGTAATTCATCATTCATCACTCTAATCCCTAAGATTAACGATCCCATTAGCCTCCGTGATTATAGACCCATTAGTCTCATATGTAGCTACTATAAAATAATCTCCAAGATTTTGGCTAACCGTATCCGAAGAGTAATGGGTGACTTGGTAGGAGTAGAACAAAGCGCGTTTGTAAAGGGTAGATCCATTCTAGATAGTATCCTTATTGCTAACGAGTTAGTCGATGAAGTTAAGAATAAGAAATCAATGTGTTTCATATTTAAAGCCGACTTTGAGAAAGCTTTTGATAGTGTCCGATGGAAATTTTTGATGGATATTATGAAAGAAATGGGGTTCGGGGCAAGATGGATAAAGTGGATAGAGGCTTGCTTTAATTCAGCATCGATTTCGGTTCTCATCAACGGGTCACCTACAAAAGAGTTTAATCTTCAAAGAGGTGTTCGGCAGGGAGATGCACTCTCTCCTTTCCTATTCATTATCGCAAGTGAAGGTCTTAATATTCTTACGAAGATAGCATGTAGAGATAAATTGATAAGAGGAGTGGAAATTGGGGATGACAAAGTTTCTATCTCACATCTTCAATTCGCGGACGACACGATCTTTTTCGATGATTGGAATAAGACGAACATAGGTAATGTCCATAAAACCCTCGCTTGCTTTGAGAAAGTTAGTGGCCTCAAAATCAACATGAGCAAAAGCCACTTATATGGCATTGGGGTCCCGAACACACTAGTTGATGATATGGCGAGGAAACTTGGTTGTAATATGGGTTCCCTCCCATTTTCCTATCTCGGGATGCCCATTGGGATGAACATGAACAAAAAAGATGCATGGAACCCCGTAATTGAGAAATTTAACAAAAGACTTTTGGATTGGAAGGCGAGGACATTGTAGTTTGGTGGGAGATTAACACTTCTCAAATCGATCCTTAGTAGTCTTCCCCTTTACTACTTTTCGTTGTTTAGAGCTCCTTCATCCGTCATCAACCTTCTTGAGAAATTACGCTGTAAGTTTTTTTGGGGCGGGTCGGGCAATGACACAAAACTTTCTTGGGTGAAATGGGATACAATTCTTTCTTCTTATCAAACGGGGGGGGGGGGGGGGGGGGGGTTAAATGTCGGGTCATTCAAATCCAAAAATTGGGCCCTTTTGGGGAAATGGTGGTGGCGTTTTCGAACCGAAAACGACTCACTTTGGGTTAAGATTATTAAAAGCCTTTACGGGAGGGACAGGGGGTTGGGTGATTCTAACTCGATTGTTGTTTCAAGACGCGTTTCAGTTTGGAGGAAAATAATTGCAATAGGCGAGGACATGAGTAGAATCGGTTTCAACTTGGAGGAATGTTTTGACAGAAATATTGGAGATGGCAGCAATACTTTATTTTGGGAAGACAAGTGGATTGACAACATGATTTTAAAACTTAGGTTTCCTAGACTTTACAGGCTTGAAACGAATCAATCGGTTACTGTTAAGGAACGCATGCAACTCATCAACAATATTTGACTATTTCAGTGGGCCTGGGCAAGAAATCTTAGCGGACGCCTAATGGGGGAACAGGAGCAGCTAATCACCCTCCTCTTAGATTTTAACAGCTTCGATTCAAACAAAGAGGGCTGGGTGTTTAACGTGGACAAATCTGGAGTTTATACGTGCAAAGTGGTGTCAAGTAAACTTGATAACTGTCTTCTTTCGAACGGTACTCAAGGGAAAGAAACATTACGCAACAGTTTGGTACCACAAAAAAACAGTATCTTCGTATGGAGAGTGCTAAAAGGAAGAATAGCGACACTAGTTGAACTTGATAAACGCGGTATCGACCTTGGTTCGGTTCTATGCCCGATGTGCAGTAACGAAAGGGAATCAATCGAGCACGCCCTATTCAAGTGCAAAATGGCAGTGGATGTTTGGACGGGTATTCACAAATGGTGGAACATGGATTTACCTACATCTCACGGGTTCAAATGGCTCACTGTGGAAGCTTACCAGAATATCACGAAGGAAAAAAATCGAATATGGCAAGCAACCCTTTGGACAACATGTTACACGCTTTGGAAAAACAGAAATCTAAAAGTCTTCCGAAACGATCCATGGGCTCCCTCAAAGATCATAAGCGAAGTACAAGTCAAGACATTCGAATGGATCTCTAATAGATCGAGACTAATTAGCAAAGATTGGCATTTATGGTTACTAAATCCGTCCACCCTTTGTGACCCAAAAACGAGTAATTTTGACCCAGGTTAAAAATCTTTATCGTCATCATGATTCGAGATAGCATCTCTGTTAGATTTAGGATCTGTGTATAAGCTTATGTTTCATGTATGTAGGCATTTCGCCTTCAAAGTTGTACAGTTCCTGTTCTATTAATAATATGGGCTTTTCAAAAATAAAAAAATTTAATTTAAAATGAGGTTATTGTTGTCATTATCATTGTATTTGAAAAATGTATTACGTAATAATTATTTCGAGATTGAATCTAACGGTTATTTTCATTTATGTAGATACAATGGATGGTCAAGATCATGTATTTGAAAAAAATATTACTTAACTGGGAAAATGGCAACAAAATGCATTGAACTTTCATCAAAATCCTATTGTATGCATTCAACTTTCAAAAGTCCTATTGTATGCATTCAACTTTATATTTTCTCCTATTGTATGCATTCAACCTGTTATAACAGGTTACCTTCTAGGTCACCTTCTAAATATTTACATCTTTAGTCCCTCATATTTGTAAATTCTAATTTCATTAGTCCTTTTGTTAAATAAAACATTTATATCTTCATGGTTCAAAGGTTTTTATCACCAAACGAATTTCTGACCTTTTCAGCTTGTTAGCTGACAATTATACTCATGTTATTATCCTTGTATATTTAATGTGCATCGCGAATTTCACTTCTTAATAAATTTCTTCCCATGCACATCAAACTTCTTTTTTATCTAATTTACATAGTATAAAAATCTATCCAAGCAGGACAATGACTTCCCATTTCATTAGTTTTCACACACAAAAAAAAAAAGACAGTTCTTTATTTTTCGAAATGAGATTGGTATGTCCAAACATATACAGAGCACTGGAAATTTTCATTAAGCACTGTTTCCATGTATTTGATCACTAAAAGGGGATTAAGAGACACTATCTTGCAATTTTGGAAATAATATTAGTTCAATTTCATGCTTTGATGTATATGTGTACCTTTCCAACTAGTGTTCATTTAATTTAAACAGATTACAACTTGAAAATGGCCAATATTATTAGCAAATTAAATTAATAGTATAAAATAGAATTAGGGTAATTAAATCTGAAGCAAGCACAATATCAACTTTCCATTAGCTTTGACCTAATCAGTCAAACCTCACATCACCATTTTCGAATAACCGTCGTCTGAAGGTGTTGAAGCTGCATTTACAAAGCATCGTGTTGATTCCTGAAAGGGTGGAGGATCCATCGTTATCTGGTATTCAACTTCGATTTCAGTAAAAGCTTTTCAATCAGAATTCGACGATTATTGGGTTAAATATAATGAGTGTGGAATTGTGCTTGAAAAACCGAAAAGAATAATATGATCAGCTTTGGTACGACCCGAACAATTATTAAATAACTCGACACTATCATTAATAACTCGACACATATACATCAAAGCATGAAATTGAACTAATATTATTTCTGCCATTGCAAGATAGTGTCTCTTAATCCCCTTTTAGTGATCAAATGCATGGAAACAATGCTTAATGAAAATTTCCAGTGCTCTGTATATGTTTGGACATACCAATCTCATTTCGAAAAATAAAGAACTGTCTTTTTTTTTTTTTTGAAAACTAATGAAATGGGAAGTCATTGTCCTGCTTGGATAGATGTTTATAATATGTAAATTAGATAAAAAGAAGTTTGATGAGTATGGGAAGAAATTTATTAAGAAGTGAAATTGGCGATGCACATTAAATATACAAGGATAATAACATGAGTATAATTGTTAGCTAACAAGCTGAAAAGGACAGAAAATCGTTTGGTGATAAAAACCTTTGAATGTATGAAGATATAAATGTTTTGTTTAACAAAAGGACTAAGAAATTAAAATATACAAATATGAGGGACTAAAGATGTAAATATTTAAAAGTTGACCTAGAAGGTAACCTGTTATAACAGGTTGAATGCATACAATAGGAGAAAATATAAAGTTGAATGCATACAATAGGATTTTGATGAAAGTTCAATGCATTTTGGTGTCATTTTCCCTACTTAATTAAGCTTTTGATTTAATAAGAAGAGGGATGTTGATATAAAGTGATTTTGGTATTCGTATTTGACACGTTTTTGCCTTTCATAAAAATAAAAATTCTCTTTTCTCATATATATATATATATATATATATATATATATATATATATATATATATATATATATATATATATATATATATATATATATATATATATATATATATATAAGAGGGATGTTGATATAAAGTGATTTTGGTATTCGTATTTGACACGTTTTTGCCTTTTGAAAAAATAAAAATTCTCTTTTCTCAATATATATATATATATATATATATATATATATATTTGGACAAATACTGTTTTGGATGAACCTAAACTAACTTACCAACATAACCTATTTCAAACCATACAAATGAATTCATTATTTTGACTCAAACAACTTAATTTTAGACAATCACTTTTTGTATTAGCAGTTTGTTTTATGATAATAGTGTTTTTGTTAATAATTGTAGTTAAATATAGTTAAACGGAAGATGCAATATTTGTTTGATGAGAATGGTAGGCGTTATCTTGATGAAGATGATAGATGATGATTAATGGACCAATGAAATTAGGATTTACAAACATGAGAGACCAATAATGTAAATAATTAAAAATAAAATTGAGATGACCTGAAAGGTTACCTATTATAACATGTTAAATACATACAATAGAACAAATTTAGAAACTTAAATGTATACAATAGAAGATTTGAAACTTGAATGTATAAAATAGGAATTTGGTGAAAGTTCAACGCATTTTCATATAATTTTCCCATTGATTTTTTATATCAACCAATCAGTTGTTTCACTATTTTAGATGATGAGTAAAAGAGCCGTGATGAACGCCGATTGAATATGATTATAATTGATTTAGACATTAAGGTTCGGATGTGAAGAAAAATGGGTTAAGTTATGATAAAGACGCTTCTCGTATCAGTTCCCTGCTAATGGCTGCACACGACATTTGGCTAATTTAAAAGATACTAACAAGTTAACAATTAAGTTTATGTTTTATAATAGCGTAACAAAGGTAAGATGTACCAAATATCGATACCCAACTGAATTTTGGTTCAACCAACCCATAAGAGAAATTAAATGTGTGTTAGCTACTCCCCGGCCCGACACGCGAACTATCTGAAAGTTTCCAGCCTACAATCTAGAAGCTCACCTTCTAGATATTCAAAGTAGGCAACCTTGACAACTCATATGGAGGTAGCAAAGTTGATGATGATGACGGCCGCCCACCATCTCCGTTCACACCCTTCCACCGCCATATAATTTTTACTATAAATAGAGGTGCAAACCTCAATTGTAAATCATCCCAAATCACTCAGAGAAGTGTAATCACAACCTAGAGAGTGTGTGTGTGAGTTTTGAGAGTTTTTTTTTTTAAGAGTTTTGTAATACTCTGTAAATCTATTCTTGTGAGTAATAGAGTTGTTTTTCTCTCAAATTTATATCTCCCAACGTCCAGGCGATCCCCTCTTCCTAACAAGTGGTATCAGAGCTTGGTTAGAGACGTTGGTCGAGTTTTGGGTTTTCTGAAGTTTTCTCAAAATCCAGTTTTGAGTGTACCATTGGATTCGTCTCGTCGAACCGAGTCCAACGCAAAAAACGGTGACTTAAACGGAGTTATAACGAGCCCAGAAAACGCGGTCAAAGTTTGGTCAACTCGCCGGAATCTCGCCGGAGAAGACGACCGGTGCCGGAATTTTCGCCGGAGAAGACGATCACTGTAGCAATTCACTGTAGCAGCTAGCGGCACTGTAGCAGTACTGTAGCGGTACTGTAGCAATTCTGAAATTTTACAATTTGGCCCCTGAAATTTTTAGAATTTTATTTTTGGTCCCTGAAGTTTATAAAAATTATAATTTTGCCCCGTAAGTGGAATTTAAGCCGCGAAGTGTCTATTCCACCATTTTCAACCGTTCCGGACGTAACGGTGATCTCTGTTTTCTACAATTCAACCCCGTTTGTGTTGAAAAATTATTTTTAAGGTGATAATGTCCACAGAAGAGTCAACATCATCTTCCGGAGCTATGATTATGCTCACAACAATAAACTACACGCTGTGGAAACCTCGGATGGAAGATCTCCTCAGCTGTAAGGATTTGTTCGATCCTATTGAATTGAAGGGTATAAACCCTGATTCTGCCAAAGAGAAAGAGTGAAAGAAATCAAACCGAAAAACTATTGGTCAGATCCGTCAATGGATTGATCATAGTGTCTTCCACCATGTTGCACAAGAGACAGACACATATGTCCTCTGGAAAAAGTTGGAGGACATGTACCAGGCCAAGACTGCTCGGAATAAAGCCCTGCTGATGAGGCGTTTAGTCAACATGAAGCTCAAAAGTGGAACTTCAGTTGCCGAGCATACCAGTGAGTTCCAGAGCTTGGTCAACCAGTTATCGTCTGTAGAGATGCCGCTTGGCGATGAAGTTCAGGCGCTACTGCTACTTAGTTCCCTTCCCGATAGTTGAGAAACGCTGGTAGTAACACTCAGCAACTCAGCCCCGAATGGCAAACTTACCATGTCAATGGTTAAGGATGCCCTATTCAGTGAAGAGGCAAGGAGAAAAGACATGGGCACAGATCAGACCCATGCCTTTATCACAGAGAATCGGGGGAGACAGCGAATGAGTAGCAAAAATAAATGGAGAGGCAGAAGCAAGAGCAGGGGCAGGTCAGCTGATGGCAGAAAACCAACATATAAATGTCATCATTGTGGATTAGAGGGACATATGAAGAAGAACTGCTATAGATTAAAAGAGGAACAAGGTCAAAGCAGTTCACAGCCGAAGAATAAGGGTGGAGAAACATTAGTTGCTATCACAGGTGATGTAGCTAATTGTTCAACCCATGATGAGACATGCCTTCACGTCTCACGAGAAGACACAGAATGGGTGGTAGATACTGCAGCTTCCTACCACGTGACTCCATACAAGGAATACTTCACAACATACAAAGCTGGTGACTTTGGAGTTGTGAAGATGAGAAATTCCAGTTCCGCTGAGATTGTCGGAATTGGAGATGTCAGGATAAAGACAAGTTCCGGGAGCACAATCACTCTGAAGGATGTCCGCCATGTGCCAGATCTTCGGCTGAATTTACTTTCTGGGATAGCTCTCGACAAACAGGGCTATGATAGTCATTTCAGTAAAGGCACATGGAAATTGTCAAGAGGCGCTATGATAGTCGCTCGAGGACATATTTGTGGCACACTGTACAAGACTCATGTGAAGATCTGCACAGACAGTATTAATGTTGCAGAAAAGGAGGCTTCACAAAATTTATGGCACCAGAGACTCGGTCACATGAGTGAGAAAGGGTTGTCTACCCTAATAAAGAAGGAGCTTATCAATGTAGACAAGGACGCTGCACTAGATCCTTGCAATCATTGTCTGTTTGGTAAGCAACATAGAGTCTCGTTTAATTCCTCTTCAACGAGAAGATCAGAGTTACTCAGTCTGGTACACTATGATGTTTGCGGTCCCTTAGAGGTTGAATCAATTGGTGGCAACCGATACTTTCTAACGTTTATCGATGATGCTTCTCGAAAGGTGTGGGTATATTTCTTGCGGACGAAGGACCAGGTGTTCGATTACTTCAAACAGTTCCATGTCATGGTAGAACGTGAGACAGGAAAGAAGTTAAAGTATCTTCGATCCGACAACGGCGGTGAATACTCTTCCAGGCAGTTCGATGCCTATTGCAGATCATATGGCATCCGACATGAGAAGACGGTCCCACGTACCCCTCAACATAATGGTATAGCAGAAAGAATGAACCGAACAATCATGGAACGTGTTCGGAGCATGCTCAGTATGGCTAAGCTGCCAAAGCCATTCTGGGGAGAAGCAGTCAGAGCCGCTTGTTATTTGATCAACCGATCTCCATCAGTACCACTAAATTTTGAAGTTCCGGAGAAACTTTGGTCTGGAAAGGATCCATCATACTCTCACTTAAGAGTATTTGGATGTTTGGCGTACGCACATGTATCCAAGGAGCTCAGGCAGAAGCTGGATGCAAGGACCACTCCATGCATATTCATAGGCTATGGAGATGAAGAATTTGGATACAGATTATGGGATCCAAAGGAGAAAAAGGTGATCAGAAGTAGGGATGTGGTGTTCCATGAAAGCCAGACAATAGAAGATATTGAAAAGCCCACAATATCTCAGAAGTCAAATGTTGCTGCTCAGGTGCCAGAGGCAACAACGGAATCATTCATGAGAAATGAATTTTCAGTGCAAGAAGAAATGCCAGAAGTAGAAGATAATGAGGAAAATGACGGTGCTGAGCAGGGGGAGCCACAACCCCATCTGCCAGACGTTCCAGCACCATCACAAGGTCAAGATGATGGTGGATCTCCTCAGAATGTTCCAGAAGTTCGTAGATCTGAACGAGGTCGGATTCCATCGAGTAGATATCCAGAATCTGAGTACCTTCTACTTACTGAAGATGGAGAACCGGAGAGTTTTCATGAAGCAGTAACTCACAAGGATAAAGAAAAATGGTTGCTCACAATGCAGTATGAGATGGATTCTCTGCAGAAAAATCAAACTTATGAGATTGTAGAACTTCCACGCGGGAAGAAGGCACTGAAAAATAAATGGGTGTTCAAGCTGAAAAAGGATGGTAGTGGAAAAGTGGTGAAATACAAAGCACGACTTGTAGTCAAAGGATTCCAACAGAAGAAAGGGATTGATTTTGACGAGATATTTTCACCAGTAGTCAAGATGACTTCAATTAGAGTCATACTTGGATTGGTCGCAAGTATGAACTTGGAGCTTGAACAGATGGATGTAAAGACAGCTTTTCTTCATGGAGATTTACATGAAGAAATTTACATGGAGCAGCCAGAAGGTTTTGAGGTTTCAGGAGATAATCTCGTAAGCAAGCTGAAGAAAAGTTTGTACGGTTTAAAGCAGGCACCTAGGCAGTGGTACAAGAAGTTTGACTCGTGCATGGTGAGTCACGGGTACAAGAAAACTGCAGCAGATGAGTGTGTCTACATTCAGAAGTTTTCTGAAGGAGATTTCGTTGCTCTTCTACTTTATGTAGACGATATTTTGATCGTAGGGAAAGACGTAACGAAGATCAACCAGCTGAAGAAGGAACTCTCTAAGTCTTTTGACATGAAAGACTTAGGACAGGCTCAACAGATTTTGGGAATGAAGATAACCCGAGATAGGAAGAATAAAAGGTTATGGCTATCTCAGGAGAAGTATATTGAACGAGTGCTTTCACGTTTCAATATGAACAATGCCAAACCTGTTAGCATTCCATTAGCTAACCATTTCAAGTTAAGCAAGAGTTCTTGTCCCTCATCCAAGGAAGAGATCGGGGAGATGTCGTCAGTACCATATTCCTCAGCAGTTGGAAGTTTGATGTATGCGATGGTGTGTACAAGGCCCGATATTGCTCATGCAGTGGGAACGGTGAGTCATTTTCTCTCGAACCCCGGGAAAGAGCATTGGGATGCAGTAAAATGGATTCTCAGATATCTTAAAGGTACAAAGAATCTATGTCTTTGTTACGGGGGAGCTGATCCAATCTTGGAAGGCTATACAGATGCGGATATGGCCGGAGATCCTGATAGTAGGAAATCTACTTCAGGATTCATTTACACTTTTGCAGGGGGAGCTGTTTCATGGCAGTCAAGACTACAGAGGTGTGCTGCATTATCCACAACTGAAGCAGAGTATATTGCTGCCGCAGAAGCTGGAAAAGAAATGTTGTGGTTAAAGCGTTATCTTCAAGAATTTGGAATCAAGCAAAAGGAGTACAAGGTATATTGTGACAGTCAAAGTGCTATAGATTTGAGCAAGAACTCCATGTACCATTCTCGTACAAAACATATTGATATTCGCTATCATTGGATACGCGAGGTAATTGATCAACAACTGTTGAGACTAGTGAAGATCCATACAAAGGAGAATCCTGCGGATATGTTAACAAAGGTGGTGACTCGAGAAAAGTTGGAGTTATGCAGAGACATAACTGGAATGTTCGTGGATTCGGCTGGAGGGGGAGAATTGAAAGTTTCCAGCCTACAATCTAGAAGCTCACCTTCTAGATATTCAAATTAGGCAACCTTGACAACTCATATGGAGGTAGCAAAGTTGATGATGATGACGGCCGCCCACCATCTCCGTTCACACCCTTCCACCGCCATAGAATTTTTACTATAAATAGAGGTGCAAACCTCAATTGTAAATCATCCCAAATCACTCAGAGAAGTGTAATCACAACCTAGAGAGTGTGTGTGAGTTTTGAGAGTTTTTTTTTTTTAAGAGTTTTGTAATACTCTGTAAATCTATTCTTGTGAGTAATAGAGTTGTTTTTCTCTCAAATTTATATCTCCCAACGTCCAGGCGATCCCCTCTTCCTAACACTATCCCACATTTACTTTTTGGGTATCAGGTGAGTCCTAACGTTCAATGAAAATATGTGAATGAGAAAGTAAAAATAACATAAAACTGTGAAATTCATCTTTCAACCACGAATAACAAATCCTGATGAACAAATTGAAGTGCTTACCGTCTTTCAAAACCATGGTCGAAGCATGCTGTAACTTTGCTGTCGATACTACAGTTTTATAGTGGCAAATGTTATATAGCGTTAATAGTGACTAACATGGACACTCCACACTTACTACATAAATACTCCATACAATTTATGAACACAGGTAATAACTTAGAAAAATACATAAATACCCTATGATTATGCAAGAACTACCTTAGAAAAATACATAAATATACCCTATGGTTATGCACTTATGCAAGAACTGTACATGTTCAAAAATGCTATATGTTCATATATAGTTCGACAAAAATCAAATTAACCCCAAGAACTGTACATGTTTAGATGCTATATCCGACAACTTACTTTTAGTCGTATGAGGGAACACATATTTTAGAGATAGCTAAATAAAGTATATGAAGTTTAACAAGAGCCTTTCAAAGTAGAACTACCCAGACCACAAATTTATGATTACAGTATCAGATCCTACGAAGCGATTACAATTAAATAAACCGACGTGTGTACTTCCAGTACATGTAATCAATCTTCAACTGATTGTCAAATCTAAAAACTCCCGTTGATCCTCTGTCAAATTTTTTCTTGATCTTAGATTTAACATTTAGATTCATCAATTGTATAAATGAAAAACCCTAGGTGTTATGGAGTATATAAAATGTGAAGATGAGTGGGGATAAAAAAATGACCAAGATACCCTCGAAATTTTTGTGAAAGGACAAATCACTCCAAACGAAACAGTAACTCCACAGGGGAGTAATGCACTCTCTCAATTAGTATATTGAGATAATTTGTGCAACGATAGACGAAAATGTACGATTCATATTGATTTTTTAAATCAATCAATGAATCCGTTGTTTCACAAATTTATATGATGAATAAAGATCGGTGATGAAACACTCACTTAATGAGGCTATCTGAATTGATCGGTGATGAAACACTCACTTAATGGGGCTATCTGAATTGAAAAAAAAAACGCCAATAGAATATGCTTTTAGTTGATTTAGGAATTAAAGTTTAGAAGTGAATAAAAGTAGGTTAAGCTATGATAAAGACACATGTCATTTCAATTCTGTGCTAATGGCTGCTAACGACATGCTAAAAGGGGAGGGGGTTTACTTGACCGTACCCTTGGATCGGTTTCAAGGTTTCCTCCCGGACAGCGATGAGGGCGGGGTTATTATCGCTGCATCGGCATAGTCGAAACGGGAAATGATCGCATATCTACAAAACACCCATTTTAATACATTAGAGTCATTAGAACATTTGTTAAGCAAACATATTTAGGTGTAAAATGTAGTTTAAAAATCAACCTAGTCAAATAAATTTGTAATACACGAAGTCGAATTTAGTTAGAGACTCGTAGGGTCACGAGACACCACTAGTTCGGAAATTTTTAATAGAAAATACATTTTAAATTGTACATGACACAACTAAATTTAACTGCAGGACCACATATGTTTTTCAGATTTATAATTGTATAATACACCACAAAATTTAACTACTCGGACCCTTTATATTTTTCAAATTTTTAGCTTTTAAAAATAAACTATCAATAAAATAGCATTCAAATATATTTAATACTGAAAAAAAAATTAACAACCCCATTAAATTATAATCTTAGAATCGTCACTGGTTGATGTTGTAGTTGACGTGATCAAAAACACAAGTTCATTTGATTTACTACATCTGTTTTTATATAAATTTTAAGAGTATACAGGTGTTTTATACCTTTTTATCAAAAAAATTTTGTAACAATCGTATATATTTTAATTGTAATCTATCTATCTTATATATATATATATATATATATAGTAACTGAGTCCTAGAATCATAAGTATGGTGTATTAAATACTTTTAACTCAATAAAATTTACTCATGCAATTTAATAGACCGGTAAAAAAGGTTAACAATTATTATGGTAAAAGAGTAAAAAAAATAAAAACCATATTAAATAAAAATGTCATAAATAAATTTGAAGTAATTAATAATCAATAAATACATAAACTTTTTATCTTCTAAGTAACGTAAGTTATTTTTATTAGCCTATAAATATGTAATATTCTTTCCATTTTTCCATATCGATCATACAAAAGAGTACACCATATTACTAATGTTGTATATTCAATTTTTTTTAAGATGGAAAAAGAGTACACCTATAAATTTGTTTGTTTTTGTTGGTATCGAAGAACCACCAAATTCAAAATATTGTAAATCGCGGACAAGGCAAGAAGAAACGTGGTTGACTCTATGTTGAATCGATTCGTCCTAAGCTTCTCTCTTTAATGTTAATATTAAGATATTATGATTATTATATTATATATTTATATAACTTATATGATTAATAATGAAGATTATGATTATTATTATGATTATAATTCATAACTATAATTATGAATATGATTACGATTGTTATTTTTATTATTATTATATTTTAGTTATAATTTATATAACTATGATTATTATAGGTGTAACGTTTCTTATGCATATATATATATATATATATATATATATATATATATATATATATATATATATATATATATATATATATATATATATATATATATATATGCAACGATGTCTATCAATGTAAATATGAAAAATGAAAAGTTTGAAACTATTGGTATTATTTATGTCAATTATGATAAAGAAAATAAAAAGATTAAAACTAATCATATAATTTATGACATATAAATTTTACTTTTTATGAATGAATGTTTATAACTAAATTTAAATTATGAAAAATAAAAAGATAACTGTTATTGAAAAGTTTATAACGTAACTCTTGGTGGTGTTACACATATTTATTATAATAGTTAATAAATAATTTATAATTTCATATAAATTGTTATTCAATATTATGAACCTCCAATTTTATTATATTCACAAGTTTTATATTGTGTAGTGTAGTCAAACGTAACGGTTCATGTTTATATTTAGAAGTTTTTTATGTACTCCAATTATTATGTAATTACTTATTGTCACATATGAGGTCATAAAGAGATACCTTAAAAAATTTAATGGTTATTTGTAAAGGTAATATATGTTTATATATTATGAATTATACTATAATATTTATGGTTTATGATGTATTTTGGCATCATTGTTAACTCATTTGACCACCTTTAGTAAACTTTTGTTTATATATAATTACATTAGTATATATGACCCGAATGTGCAGATTTTTTTAGTGACAAACAAAACATATGCACAAAATCCTACTTGACCACTTGCATAATGGAACCAACATCAACTTTCACTTCAAGGTTAATATGTTTTCAACCAAACTCCCGCCATGACTCTAACCATTTGGAACACGAATTTAAAAATGGTGAAATTTGAGACAAGACGTGCAACGCACGGGCATTGCCTTCTAGTTATATATGTATGACCGAAACCATTTCTCACAAAAATTCGTGAGTCATCTCTATGAAACTATATATAATTAAAAAATACATAGTTGTTTCGTTAAATTTTAAGTCCATGTTAGATACATAACAACAAGTCATTAAATGCGTTAAAATAATGTATTTGTATAAATACATAAAAAAAAACTAATAAGATATCATTATGAATAACACTCACTACAAGAAAAATCGGGACGGGCGACGAATGTTTTTTGCAGCTATGATCGAGATGTCGGTAATAACCCGCTAAACGACAAAACTTCCAATCTTTTTGTTTCTTTTTTGCATTTCTTTACTACAATGTGGGTCCCACTCGCTATCGTCGCAAACAACCGTCGCAAAAGACCTTTCACGGCGAACCTTAGGAGTCGGTTTATTTGCGCCGAGATATCGTCACAAAAGATTTTTACGGCGATTTTTAGTGCCTTGTGCGACGCTAAAAATCGCCTCAAATAGGCCGATTCCCTGTAGTGAATTAACATGTTATATATATATATATATATATATATATATATATATATATATATATATATATATATATATATATATATATATATATATATATATATATATAAGAATTATATCATCCTAACTATAAAAGCCTCAGCTCAGATCAACATACGATATACTATATGATCGTAACAATAAGCAATTGCAGCAACGCCTAGGCTATATAACTCTGGTTTAAAACTAAGATCAAGATGAAAAAAGAAATTAAAATCTTTAATAATTTTAGCAAGCTGTCATTCATAATTGTTGATGACTTGTTAACTAATGAATCATTAGGTTTTAGGATCAGAAATTGAAACCGCGTATATGAGGTCACACGATGCGTAATAAGAATCACCTAAACTAAAACATCCTTTGATGATCTCTTATAATAATAGTTAGGGTAATTAAAAATAAACTACGGGTTTATAAGTTAAGAATAAATACTTCAATACAAAACACTTCAAGTTTCTTAAATTAAAATTATTTCAATTATTTAACTTACTTATCATTTGTTGTAAAATGTCCTTTTTTCAAAGTCAAAAGTGACTGCAAATTTTATGGCTACCTAATTGTACAGTATTTTCTTATGCTATAAATATGTATCATGTATGATTGTAAAACACACTTTCTAATATACAATCTTCTGATATACTCTCATCTATATACTCTCTCTGCTTCTCTTATAATTTTATTAATAGTCTATAATCAAGAATCAGGTTCTAAAGGTAGTCATAAACTCTTAAATCATAACACGTTATCAGCACGAAGTGCTCCGTATAATCAAGGTTTATCTAAGCAAGTACAAGTCACTAATCAAGGTAAGAAATTCTTTAACGATATCTTCTATTATTTATTAGTAAGGTAAATATTATTATCATCATAAGTAAAATTATATTTATGTAATCTAACTTTTATTAACTTCACTAACATTTATATTTATGTTATTAACTTCACTAACATTTATATTTATGTTATTTAAGTTACATATGGTCGGTTATACCGCCTGAATTATATTTATGTAATCTAACTTTTATTAACTTCACTAACATTTATATTTATGTTATTAACTTCACTAACATTTATATTTATGTTATTTAAGTTATATATGGTTGGTTATACCGCCTGAATTATATTTCTGTAATCTAACTCTTATTAACTTCACTAACATTTATATTTATATTATTTAAGTTATATATGGTCGGTTATACCGCCTGAATTATATTTCTGTAATCTAACTCTTATTAACTTCACTAACATTTATATTTATGTTATTTAAGTTATATATGGTCGGTTATACCGCCTGAATTATATTTCTGTAATCTAATTCTTATTAATTTCGCTAACATTTATATTTATGTTATCTAACATTTATGATTACTTATGCAATTAATCATTATTTATTTCATGCATACTAATGTTTATTCTTAAAATTTATTATTTATGCATAATATGTTTATTCTCTTAATCTTCGTATTTATACTAAATGTATTTATACTAAATGTATTTATAGTAATCGTATTTGTACTAATAAAATTCTTTTATTAAAATTATTATTAATACAACGAGTACATAACAGTCATTAACGTCAACTAACGACGTTACAACGGTCATATATACATAACGGTTGTTAACGTCAACTGACGACATTACAACGACTATATTTTTCAAATATAAAATAAACATCTTCTTTTTCACATTTTCATAAATCAATCTTCATTTTCTCAGATTACCACTCTCAAAAAGTTTTTTTGTAAAGATGATTCACACAAGGATGATTTTTCTTATTGTATTGGTCATACTAACTATCATCATTGTTGCTAATATACCACGGGGTGAACCTATATTCTATCCTGCTCTTGTGATTTTAACATTTGTAATCATGCCATTATTCTGTTGTTTGCTACTTATGAATTTAAAATGATTCTAATTTTATTTTATTATTTGTCTACGAATAGAAGTTGATTATGATTATAATTTATGTTGTTCATCTTTTTGATAATAAAAAATGTCGAATTTGAAAAGGCTTAAATTTGCCCCTTTAGAATCAAGTGGGAACAACTACTTAACATAGGTTATGAATGTAGAAAAACATCTCGAATCAATCGGTATTTTAGAAACCCTGAATGAAAATAACAATTGTTCCGAACAAGAGAAAGCAATAACAAGTATTTTTCTTAGCAAACATATTGACGAGTCCTTAAAATCTACATATTATATGATTGAAGATCCAAGTGTATTATGGAAAATACTCAAAGATAGATACGATATTAATTATCAAGAAATAACGGTGATCCATGAAAGAATAAAATTGAAGATGTTAGTAGACGATCTTATAAAAATCCCGGAGATTCTTATTAATGATCTGGTAACGTGGATCATCAGTCTAGTATTTCTTGAATACATGAACATCTTGTTTAGCTCTACAAATAAGTCCCAAAAGAAAAGAAAACGAGAGTGAATCTGTTGAAAAATCTTGATTAAATAAACCCTGAGCTACCTTGAGACTTGAATGGTTTGAATTTTTTAAGATGCCTAGCTTGTTATGTATCACTCATAAATAAATGGTTTTAGACCATAACGCATATGTTTATTAAGTGTTATCTTTTATGTACTTCAGATTGTAACTTGTTTGCATGTCATATAATTTGATTATCTTGCTGAAATATAACTCATTATTTGCTTATCCTATTTGAAGTTTTATATGAATCCTGCTGAAATACATCATCAATTAAATGGTAAAGACCTATGTATTGTAGATAGTGGTAACATACACACTATGATCTAAGAAATATTTCATTGATTTAAATCAAATGAAGGAATTATAAATACTATATATGATCTTGCAAACTTGATATAAGGAACGAAAAAGTCAAAAATTCATATTACCAAATGGTACAAATTTTCTGATAAACAATGCCGTATTTTCTCAAAATCAAAGAGAAATTGATTAAGTTTCTCTGATATATATATCATAATGGATATGATTATCAGTAAATGATAACAGATAATGAGAAATATCTATGCAGCACTGAAAAGCGCATATGATTAAAAGCGCAGCGCATATGATGAAAAGCGCAGCACATATAATTAAAAGCGCATATAATTAAAAGCGCATATGATGAAAAGCGCAGCGCATATGATGAAAAGCGCAACGCATATGATTAAAAGCGCAAATGATAAAAAGCGCAGCGCATATGATGAAAAGCGCAGCGCATATGATTAAAAGCGCATATAATGAAAAGTGCATATGATGAAAAGCGCAGCGCATATGATTAAAAGCGCATATGATAAAAAGCGCATATGATGAAAAGCGCAGCGCATATGATGAAAAGCACATATGGTGATTAATGAAAAACACATATGGTGATTAATGAGAAGCACATATGGTGATTAATGAAAAGCACATATGGTGATTAATGAAAAACACATATGGTGATTAATGAAAAGCACATTGAGAAAGAATCACCAATGTTTCTTGAAAGAATTCAAGGGGATATATATGGACCAATTCATCCATCTTGTGGACCATTTTGATATTTCATGGTTCTAATAGACGCGTCTAGCAGATGGTCTCATATTTGTGTGTTATCAAGCCGTAATATGGCATTTGCAAAGTTTCTTGCACAAATTATTAAATTGAGAACACATTATTCTGATTACACCATTAAAAAGGATGAGACTTGATAATACTGGTGAGTTAACATCTCAAGCATTTAATAATTATTATATGTCTACAGGGATTGTTGTTGAATATCCAGTTGCCATGTGCATACACAAAATTGGTTTAGCTGAATCAATAGATAAACGCTTGCAGCTAATAACTAGACAATTGGAAATGAGTACAAAACTCTCAATATTTATATGGGGACATGTAAATTTACATGATGCGACATTAATTCTCATTAAACCAAGTGCAAGTCATAAATATTCTCCATTACCAACTTAATTTTGGTCGAGAGCTAAATATTTTTCATCTTAGAACATTTGGTTGTGCAGTGTATTTTTAATTGCACCACCACAACAAACGGTTCCTAAAAGAAGGATGGAAATATATGTTGGATATGAAACATCTTCAATCATAAGATATATTGAATCCATGACGGGTGATGTTTTTACATCACGTTCTGCTGATTGTCTTTTTAATGAAAAATTGGTCCCTAGATTAAGCGGAAAAATGAAAAAATAAAAAAAAATAAAATGATGCTTCATGATGTGAACATCAATTAAGGTATATTGAACTCGCACAAAAGAATGTGAAACGAAAGCTCAAAATAATGCATATGCAAGAACTTGCAAATTAATTACTTTATGCATTTAAAGATACAAAAAGATTGACTAAATCATATATAATAGCATGAAATGTTTCAGCTAGAATTGAAATTCCAAAAGCTGGCAATAATATCACTCATTAGTCTTTGCCACGTCTGAAACGTGGAAGACCAATTGGTTTCAAAGATAAAAATCCTCGAAAAGAAAAATTAGCTGATAATGAGGTAAAAGAAAGTGTTCAACAAGAACCACAAATCAATATTCCTTCTGCAGAGGATATTGATAAATGTAAATACATAAATTACAATAAATTATGCAATAATATGGAACCGAAATGGAATGACAAATATTGATGAGAATTTTTTATATAATGACATCATGAATAAAGATGATGAGCTGGAACCAAAATCTGTCATTGAATGTCAAAAATAGACATTACTATATACGAGCTGAATTAGAATTGTTCAATAAAAGAAAAGTTTTCGGATAAATCATTATCACTTTTAAAGATGTGAAACGTATGGGATTCAAATGAATTTTAATTCGAAAAGGAAATAAGAAAAATGAACTTACAAGGTCAAGTCAGACTTGTAATTCAAGATTTCTCTCAAAGACCAGGAATGAATTATGAGAAAAACTTATCGACCAGTAATAGATGCAATTACTTTTAGATACTTAATCAACGCGGCAGTTTATTAAAAAATGCATCTCATGGATGTTGTTACTACTTATATATATATATGGATCACTTAATAGTGATATATATATATATATATATATATATATATATATATATATATATATATATATATATATATATATATATATATATATGAATATGAATATACCAAAAGGGTTTAAGGTATCCAAAAGCATTTAATAAACCAAGGAAATGTATTCTATTAAATCATAAAGGTCTTTATATGGGTTGAATCAATCGGGCTGCATGTGGTATACCCGATTAAGTGATTACTTGATAAGCAAAGGGTATACAAGTAATCGTATTTGCCCATGTGTTTTCATTAAGAAAACAACATCCGGATATGTGATTATAGCTGTTTATGTCGACGATCTTAACATCATAGGTACAAATAAAGAGATTCATGAAGTCATTCAACTTCTAAAGAAAGAATTTGAAATGAAAGATCTCGGAAAAACCAAGTATTGTTTTGGTTTACAGATTAAGCATATGCCTAATTGTTTACTTAAACATCAAACAAATTATACCAAAAAGGTTTTAAAATGCTTCAATATGGACAAAGCAAAACCATTAAGTACTCCTATGGTGGTTAGATCACTCAATGTTGACACTGATCCATTTCGTCCCCGAGAAGAACATGAAGATGTTCTTGGTTCAGAAGTTCCATATCTTAGTGCAATTGGAGCTCTTATGTACCTTATAAATTGTAAGAGACCTGAAATTTTTTTTGCAGTTAATTTGTTGGGAAGGTTCAACTCAGCTCCTAACAAAAGACACTGGAATGGGATCAAATACATATTTCGATACCTCCGAGGAACTATTAATTTAGAATTATTTTATTCAAATGAATCAAAACAAGATTTAGTTGGTTATGCAGATGCAGGTTATTTATCTGATCCACATAAAGCTAAATCTCAAATTGGATATGTATTCCTAAATGGAGGCACCGCAATATCATGGCGTTCTAAAAAACAAACACTTGTTGCAACATCATCAAATCATGCCGAAGTGATTGTATTACATGAAGCTACCCGGGAATGTTTTTGGTTGAGATCAATGACACAACTCGTTACTTATTCTTGTGGACTAAAACGCGATAAATGTCCAACAAATATCTATGAAGATAATGCAGCTTGCATAGCACAGATGAAAGAAGGGTATATCAAAAGTGACCGAACAAAACACATACCTCCTAGATTCTTCTCATACACTCAAGATCTCATCAAGGACGACCATATTGAAATGATATACGTTCAATCTAGCAAAAACGCTGCTGATCTTTTTACCAAAGCACTTCCAACTACTATTTTCAGAACACACGTTCACAATATTGGCATGAGGCATGTTCAAAAGATGTGACGACTCAGCGATGTATACTTGAGGGGGAGTCAAATCTATACTGTACTCTTTTTCCCTTGACTAAAGTTTTTATCCCACTGGGTTTTTCTTTAGCAAGGTTTTTAACGAGGCAGTACTAGTTTCTCTCTAAATAAAATTGTTAGCTAAAGGGGAGTGTTGTAAAATGTCCTTTTTCAAAGTCAAAAGTGGCTGCAAATTTTATGACCACCTAATTGTACAGTATTTTCTTATGCTATAAATATGCATCATGTATGATTGTAAAACATACTTTCTAATATACAATCTTCTGATATACTCTCATCTATATACTCTCTCTGCTTCTCTTATAATTTTATTAATAGTCTATAATCAAGAATCAGGTTCTAAAGGTAGTCATAAACTCCTAAATCATAACATCATTTATATTAAATAAAAATTCATTACTCAATTAGAGATACCGTCATCTTGCACCAAAACTGCTAATTTTAGATTACGCTTGCAATGATCCTCTAACGTGCAAATAAAGTAATAATATTTAGGTTCATTCAAGTACACGATTATTGGGCTAATCACTTCAACAGAGCTAGGGTCATTGATTTCACATCTATCATACTCTCCAGCAGTCACAAATGCGAGATCATGAGATCCGTTAACAAATTCAAAATACAGTGTGTCGCCAACCCTAAAGGTCTTATTAGAAGCCCACTTAACATAGAAATCGGGGTTGCTTTGTAGATTCCATTTTTTGTCGTCGCCAACTTTATATTGAACGGCTTCTGAACTGTATAATGTCATGATTACAAGCATGGCTATAAACATAACCATATTAGGGTTGAATGATGACATTTTTGTATCTCTTTCGATTTACTTTAGCTTGAATATTTGATAAAGGTTTCGGTTATATTAACATTGGAGGCTAAAGAAGAGTTTAAATAGCATGGATTCAACATATAAATCTTTATTAAGGTAATATTATGATGTAATATTTCATCATAATAAAGTATAATATGAAGTAATATTATGATGTAGTGATAATATATTACTACGTATAATATAATATGATGTGAAATACCATAATAATATAGCGTAAGATATTAAATATTAATATTATATTATGACATAACATACTTTAATATGAACATGCATTAATTAATATGATGTAATATAATAAAATGTAATATAATATAATATAATATGAAATATGATATATAATATAATATAATATAATATAATATAATATAATATAATATAATATAATATAATATAATATAATATACAACAACAACATGCCCAATCTCACATGCGTGAGGTATGGAGGAGGTGAGACGTAAACAACCCTTCCTCTATCCTAGAATAAAGAAAAATCATTTCTCCACCCCGAGTGAAACACTCAAAAGAGTAGAGAAAGTCATCACTCTCTCTGTTCGACGGATAAAGAGATTGCTTCCAATAGGACCTCCGTCCCAAAAAGTAGTAGGAAAAAAAAATTAAATAAATAGAGAGATAAATAAATAAAAAGTAATAAAATCGGGACGCCATGAAAATGGTAGGAGCGAGTTTCCATGGGTTTTACATCAAGCCTGGAGTTCAATATAGGCTCTAAGCGGGGGTCAAGTCGCCAATAAATCGACGCTTGGTGTTGCCTCCAATAATATAATATAATATAATATAATATAATATATATGATGAAATATCAGTGACGACTCTATCTTTGTTTTACGCCTTGAAACGAGTAAAATTTTTTTTTTTTTTTTTTTAAAAGTTAAACATCTGGCCTGACCACGGCTTATGCCGCGGCGCGGCCCATACAGTCGCGGCGCGACATATCACTGTAAAAATTGCCTTCTTAACTCAAGTTCTGATTTCAATTGCTTTGTATTGCCGCGGCGCGAAGCCTCTTGCCGCGGCGCGACCCAACACGGGTCCAGGTCCTAACCTGCAACTTTGAACTTAAACCAAATTTTTCACATTTTAACATTTCATCATTTCACAAAACGTTTCGACAACAAAATACATAAACAAACTAAACCTCTAAGACTTACATTCATCATTTAGAAACATGATTATTACTTGGTCGCACACGACCCGTAGTCCAATATAAACGTGTCTCTTTTGACCCAAAATACCGAATTTAGCACTTAGTTTCAAAACATGATTTAAACATCTTTTGTCTCAATACACATTTGACTCTTGGCGTTCATAAGCGGTTATCGTGAAGCTAGATTCAATTAAGAGACTTGCATACCACTTGATAAATGCCGTTTGTTCTCCTACAACCTTGGTGTCCCAATTCTTCGCAACGCATAAGAACCTAGCAAACATTAACAACATAGCGGGGTAAGCAAAATGCTTAGTGAGTTAAGGGTAAGTGCGTATCTTAAACTTAAAACATAAACATAATCGTAAACACAACCATAACCTTCCAACCCGAAGGTGGATTTCGTAATTCGAACTTGATCAACTTGCCTCCTAGTCATAGCCAATTCTTGATACATAACATATACATATTTCAACCTTAAAACATTATCATATGTGTAAGTTCAAACTAACACGTTATATGGACATCGTCCAAGCTTACTCATAACATGGATATGAATCCAAGCTCATTACGTAATTTAGACGTAGACACCAAGTCTAAGCTTTACACCTTAACATAGACACAAAGTCTAAGCTTTACATCTTAACATAGACACAAAGTCTAAGCTTTACATCTTAACATAGACACAAAGTCTAAGCTTTACACATTAACATAGACGTAGAGTCTAAGCTTTTAACTAGTGAACTTAATCGCCACCCTCTTGCACGGATGCAATCCGGGAGTATTAAGTCACCCTTGTTACCATATATCGTATTCAAAAACAACCATAAGTACTCCTGCATAGTTAAGCTCAAAGCATAGAACAATTTATAAAAATTTCTATTACATAACTTGTGATCATGGATTCTATGATCACCTTTGACCCGCCCATATTACCCCCATATAACTCACCTTGATTAAACGAAGTTCCTTGGTCACTTGAAGCTCCCTTACCTTGATTAGCACCTATACATGAGCTAATCTCATTAATAACACAACTAAATCAAAATCACAACTTTCACAAGCTTTTAACACATCCATTCATTTACACATTTACTTAATTCCCTAATTACATCCAAATACACATGAACACATACAACCATAGCATTATAACTTCCTTATAACATCATTATCAAGTAAATCTCATTTCCTTAATCATGCCAATCCCAAATTCATCTATTATGAACATAACATGCAATTCCTTCAATTCTTCCATTACTCATCAAATATGCATAAATCCATTTCCATTACTAACAACCCTAAATTATCAATCATCCAAATTTCATAGCTTGTTACATTAACCACAATTCATACATGAGCAATCTTCTTCAAAATTACTAGCTAGAACACATAGACTCTTCATTGAGGCATTTTATCAAACACTTGGTGTGCATTACTAGAAATTAAGCTAGAACATTACCAAATTCACCATATTCATATCCTTTACTCAAAATGCAAGTTCATACTTGAACTCACTCCCAAAATTACCAACAAATTCGTTCTAAATCATTCAAATGTGCATAACTTCAACAAACAACAACCTTTAAGCATAAAACTCATCACAAACACTTAATAATTGTGATACAAAACTTAAGAATATTCATACCTTGTCTTTTAGGATTCAAGAACCCTAATTGTGCACAAAGAAGAAGAATTTGAAGAAATAAAACTTGCTAGAATGCTTAGAGTGCCTTAGATTTCACAAGTTTATAATTGCATGAACACAATTTCTTAGTTGGAGCTTCCCTCTTCTTCCTCCTTGCCAAAGTCGACATATACACACACATTCACACTCTCTGTATATTTTACAACTGATAAAATGAATTATCAGTGTTTAATTTTTCTTTTATTAAAACAACTTTGCTCAAATTGCATTTTCTACCCTCCCCACCAAAACCATATTAAGGGAGGTCCTTAAATTAACTTTGCATCACTAGTCCCCTTTCAACTTAACCAACAAACATTAACTATTGTCCATTTATTTCATTAAACCATACCATCCATTTATATAATAATTATTTCACATAAGATAACACTAAAACAAACTAAATCATTAATAAATTCTCATAAAATATTATCTTAAAATTTTGGGATGTTACAACTCTCCCCCCGTTGGATTGTTCGTGTCCTCACGAACATTCTTTTATATCTCTTAGTGCATTCAAAAACCTTATCCCTTACACTTGAACCTTCACTAGTCCTTGCACATACTTCATAACTCGTCGGAACCAATTTTCCCCCTCTCTATTGTTTAAGTTTCAAACAATCAAGAGTCTCCCTAAATCTATTTAGGCTCTTCATCTAATTAGTCAACCAAAATACTTAACTTTTACTAAATCTCCTTTTAACTTTGGTAATTTCTTGTAAAAATTTGTGCATTTTTCTCCATCTATCACACACTAGGTGTTCTTTAGGCATACATTCGTTATTCTCTGTCACCCTATCTCTTAAATTTCATACCTTAAGTACTCTTTCTTCATGTACTTTTCATTGGATACTTCAATTTATCCACTTTCCATTTCTTTTCATGTACTATTAGGCCTCTATATCACAATCTTTACTGATAAAAATCCTCATAACCGCGAACTAGTCCTTAATACCAAACAAATCAATATTTCTTTTCCAGAACATTTCTCGTTATACCATATTCTTGCATCTTAATTCTCTTCTTTCAGAGCATTAAAACATGTTATCCTTCTAAATTCCTCACTAGCTTCTCCTAATTTTACCAATTTACATAGATTTCACTTTCTTACGTGCTTTTCGTGTCGGCAACTCATGCCATCAACATAGATTACTCGTATCATCAACTCAAATCGTTTTTAGTATTAAACAAATAAAAGACTTATCCCTTTTTATGCTCACCATTATTCCATGTCATAAGCCTTCCGTATACTTGCACAATACATTCCATAAGTACATTTCCCTTCTTAATTAAATTACATCTTTCACCAATTTTACGCTTGTAACAACTCGTCTTTCAAGTCTCTTCATAAATCACATCTTATACGACTCATTTGCTTAAATATAAAAATCTTCTAGAATCTCTTAATCTCTATTCGCGAACCTATACTAATGTCCACATTAACTCCCGACATATCACTTTCATATAAACTTGCATTCCTTCGAATCGTCCATAGGTTCTTTCTTCGCAAAATATTTCTACTAAAGTCTAGAGAGTTACCATTATTTCAACCTTCGTCTAACTCAAATAAAGTCAATGATCATATTATTACCATGACCAATCCTCCATTCTGATGACTCCCTTCATTCATGTATCTTCACTTAACCTCTTTTCCTCTAAACCACGTTAACTAGAATCGAGGGATCCGACATACCTCATGTATATCCCAATAAATTCTTTTGCTTATAAAATTCATTTAATTACTTGAACAGGCCTTCAATATTCATCTAATCATGCTTATAGATCAAACATACGCTATTTTCATTATCATCATCAATCTCTACATCATATTTTCCGGTTAATGAATAGTCGAACTTGTTTTCCCCCTTTTTTTTTTTTTTTAATACTCAACCAGAACGTGTCACCAGACTCATCGCTACCACGCAATTGTAGTCCCACATACATATCTCTTCATCTAGAACTCATTTTAATGCCTATTCTCATGAATTCTTTTCAAATTAATCTCTTGCGACTTTTCAAAGACACCTCCTTCCATTTTCGTAATTCATTGCCATAACATTAATAATATTCTCGTCTCTCATATCTCTTTCATTTCTCTACTCAATTTCATCATTAAGTATCGAAAACGCACGTTCGCATATACACTTAGTCTTTATTTTAGAACATCGTACATCATGCACATCTTCCTACTTACTTGCAACCAATTCTTAAGTATCTTGATAATTGGATTGCTCATTCTCATGCAAAATTTTACTCCCCATGCTTAATTAATTCTCATAACTGTCTACTAATTCTTACATCACATTACAATCATTCCATGTACCAAATCTCTTCCTTTTCGAAACAAGAAGACCATTCGTTTTCAAGCTTCTTACGTTCTATCTTGTTCTCCTTGCATTTGTGTAGTCTTAACGCTATGAAGTTCTAAGTATTTACAAGACTCTACAACCGGTTCAATCTTACCTCTTTCATTTTCCCCTTCTTTTGGGACCAAAGAGGTCTCTAGCTCGAGACATTTCAGTCTCAAAAGTAAAGGGTTTGGTTCCCTTAACATTATTGCTTCCGTCTAAGGGAAACTTTTTCTTTTCCTTTAGTCTCTTTACTTGAAGGTTCATTTCTACACATTTTCATTGTAACACACTAACCCCACTCCAGGGAAACAAAATAATCATTTACTCGCTATAGTCACAACCATTTAGTTCGTTGCCTCTCCATTTAATGGTTAAGGCCTATACGAGTTCATGCAGGAGGTCACACAAAACATGTGTAGGTGTAAAGGAAGGTACCTACCACACATCGCGTGACTCCTTTACCCTTCTTTTATTCTAGATCGAGTTCGGGTCATTGAGTTCATATTCTTCTCATACTTTAGTATTACTTAGACTACTTTCACGCTTTTCTCGTTTTCCATGGCATCGTCTTTAGTCATCACAACTTAAGGGTACATTCATTATACCTTTGACAACTACTTACGTAACCGTTTCTATTCATGGGTTTGTTCATCTCAAATTTGCAACTTACATCATCCCATATAGAACTTATAGTTATAAAAACCCAAGGATACTCTTAGCGTTAGCATAATCGTAACCACAACATAACTTGTCAACCCGTAGGTCTCTTTCTTGTATAGATTTCCGGTCATAACCCACCATAGTCACGACTTACTAGGGATGACCCAAGATTGTGCCTAAGCTAGACACGATTCCTTATCAATAAAGTCTAAACTCATCGAGATCAGCGTGGACGTAAGTTCAATCCTACTGAAAATACCATGGACGCAAGTCCAAGCTCATTAACTTTACCATGGATCCAAGCTTACCATTATCAATATGGACACTAGCCCAAGCTCATCATCTTTGACATGGACACAAGTCCAAGCTCGTCATCATTAACATGGACACAAGTCCAAGCTCATCATCATTAACATGGACACAAGTCCAAGCTCATCATCATTAACATGGACACAAGTCCAAGCTCATCATCATTAACATGGACACAAGTCCAAGCTCATCATCATTAACATGGACACAAGTCCAAGCTCGTCATCATTAACATGGATCCAAGCTTCATTACCTAGTGGGTTTGATCATCACCCTCTTGCACGGATGCAATCCGGGTATACCAAACCACTCTCGTACATCACATCATAAATGCGTGGTTCTCTCGAAAATTCAAACAAACTCATGTATAACTCATATTCATTCTTACCATCCCCTTCTTCTAAGTTCTAGCAACCTACACAATCTTAAAGAACATGGCATAATACTTTAAACATTATCTATCATGCAAGTCACAAACCGCTTATTTAAAACTTAGTGTTGGTTTAAGCCTAGATAACCCTACGGTGGATTATCCAAGTCTCTTAAACCATAGCTCTGATACCAACTTTTTACGCCTTGAAACGAGTAAAAATTTTTTTTTTTTTTTTTTAAAAGTTAAACATCTGGCCTGACCACGGCTTATGCCGCGGCGCGGCCCATACAGTCGCGGCGCGACATATCACTGTAAAAATTGCCTTCTTAACTCAAGTTCTGATTTCAATTGCTTTGTATTGCCGCGGCGCGAAGCCTCTTGCCGCGGCGCGACCCAACACGGGTCCAGGTCCTAACCTGCAACTTTGAACTTAAACCAAATTTTTCACATTTTAACATTTCATCATTTCACAAAACGTTTCGACAACAAAATACATAAACAAACTAAACCTCTAAGACTTACATTCATCATTTAGAAACATGATTATTACTTGGTCGCACACGACCCGTAGTCCAATATAAACGTGTCTCTTTTGACCCAAAATACCGAATTTAGCACTTAGTTTCAAAACATGATTTAAACATCTTTTGTCTCAATACACATTTGACTCTTGGCGTTCATAAGCGGTTATCGTGAAGCTAGATTCAATTAAGAGACTTGCATACCACTTGATAAATGCCGTTTGTTCTCCTACAACCTTGGTGTCCCAATTCTTCGCAACGCATAAGAACCTAGCAAACATTAACAACATAGCGGGGTAAGCAAAATGCTTAGTGAGTTAAGGGTAAGTGCGTATCTTAAACTTAAAACATAAACATAATCGTAAACACAACCATAACCTTCCAACCCGAAGGTGGATTTCGTAATTCGAACTTGATCAACTTGCCTCCTAGTCATAGCCAATTCTTGATACATAACATATACATATTTCAACCTTAAAACATTATCATATGTGTAAGTTCAAACTAACACGTTATATGGACATCGTCCAAGCTTACTCATAACATGGATATGAATCCAAGCTCATTACGTAATTTAGACGTAGACACCAAGTCTAAGCTTTACACCTTAACATAGACACAAAGTCTAAGCTTTACATCTTAACATAGACACAAAGTCTAAGCTTTACATCTTAACATAGACACAAAGTCTAAGCTTTACACATTAACATAGACGTAGAGTCTAAGCTTTTAACTAGTGAACTTAATCGCCACCCTCTTGCACGGATGCAATCCGGGAGTATTAAGTCACCCTTGTTACCATATATCGTATTCAAAAACAACCATAAGTACTCCTGCATAGTTAAGCTCAAAGCATAGAACAATTTATAAAAATTTCTATTACATAACTTGTGATCATGGATTCTATGATCACCTTTGACCCGCCCATATTACCCCCATATAACTCACCTTGATTAAACGAAGTTCCTTGGTCACTTGAAGCTCCCTTACCTTGATTAGCACCTATACATGAGCTAATCTCATTAATAACACAACTAAATCAAAATCACAACTTTCACAAGCTTTTAACACATCCATTCATTTACACATTTACTTAATTCCCTAATTACATCCAAATACACATGAACACATACAACCATAGCATTATAACTTCCTTATAACATCATTATCAAGTAAATCTCATTTCCTTAATCATGCCAATCCCAAATTCATCTATTATGAACATAACATGCAATTCCTTCAATTCTTCCATTACTCATCAAATATGCATAAATCCATTTCCATTACTAACAACCCTAAATTATCAATCATCCAAATTTCATAGCTTGTTACATTAACCACAATTCATACATGAGCAATCTTCTTCAAAATTACTAGCTAGAACACATAGACTCTTCATTGAGGCATTTTATCAAACACTTGGTGTGCATTACTAGAAATTAAGCTAGAACATTACCAAATTCACCATATTCATATCCTTTACTCAAAATGCAAGTTCATACTTGAACTCACTCCCAAAATTACCAACAAATTCATTCTAAATCATTCAAATGTGCATAACTTCAACAAACAACAACCTTTAAGCATAAAACTCATCACAAACACTCAATAATTGTGATACAAAACTTAAGAATATTCATACCTTGTCTTTTAGGATTCAAGAACCCTAATTGTGCACAAAGAAGAAGAATTTGAAGAAATAAAACTTGCTAGAATGCTTAGAGTGCCTTAGATTTCACAAGTTTATAATTGCATGAACACAATTTCTTAGTTGGAGCTTCCCTCTTCTTCCTCCTTGCCAAAGTCGACATATACACACACATTCACACTCTCTGTATATTTTACAACTGATAAAATGAATTATCAGTGTTTAATTTTTCTTTTATTAAAACAACTTTGCTCAAATTGCATTTTCTACCCTCCCCACCAAAACCATATTAAGGGAGGTCCTTAAATTAACTTTGCATCACTAGTCCCCTTTCAACTTAACCAACAAACATTAACTATTGTCCATTTATTTCATTAAACCATACCATCCATTTATATAATAATTATTTCACATAAGATAACACTAAAACAAACTAAATCATTAATAAATTCTCATAAAATATTATCTTAAAATTTTGGGATGTTACAACTCTCCCCCCGTTGGATTGTTCGTGTCCTCACGAACATTCTTTTATATCTCTTAGTGCATTCAAAAACCTTATCCCTTACACTTGAACCTTCACTAGTCCTTGCACATACTTCATAACTCGTCGGAACCAATTTTCCCCCTCTCTATTGTTTAAGTTTCAAACAATCAAGAGTCTCCCTAAATCTATTTAGGCTCTTCATCTAATTAGTCAACCAAAATACTTAACTTTTACTAAATCTCCTTTTAACTTTGGTAATTTCTTGTAAAAATTTGTGCATTTTTCTCCATCTATCACACACTAGGTGTTCTTTAGGCATACATTCGTTATTCTCTGTCACCCTATCTCTTAAATTTCATACCTTAAGTACTCTTTCTTCATGTACTTTTCATTGGATACTTCAATTTATCCACTTTCCATTTCTTTTCATGTACTATTAGGCCTCTATATCACAATCTTTACTGATAAAAATCCTCATAACCGCGAACTAGTCCTTAATACCAAACAAATCAATATTTCTTTTCCAGAACATTTCTCGTTATACCATATTCTTGCATCTTAATTCTCTTCTTTCAGAGCATTAAAACATGTTATCCTTCTAAATTCCTCACTAGCTTCTCCTAATTTTACCAATTTACATAGATTTCACTTTCTTACGTGCTTTTCGTGTCGGCAACTCATGCCATCAACATAGATTACTCGTATCATCAACTCAAATCGTTTTTAGTATTAAACAAATAAAAGACTTATCCCTTTTTATGCTCACCATTATTCCATGTCATAAGCCTTCCGTATACTTGCACAATACATTCCATAAGTACATTTCTCTTCTTAATTAAATTACATCTTTCACCAATTTTACGCTTGTAACAACTCGTCTTTCAAGTCTCTTCATAAATCACATCTTATACGACTCATTTGCTTAAATATAAAAATCTTCTAGAATCTCTTAATCTCTATTCGCGAACCTATACTAATGTCCACATTAACTCCCGACATATCACTTTCATATAAAATTGCATTCCTTCGAATCGTCCATAGGTTCTTTCTTCGCAAAATATTTCTACTAAAGTCTAGAGAGTTACCATTATTTCAACCTTCGTCTAACTCAAATAAAGTCAATGATCATATTATTACCATGACCAATCCTCCATTCTGATGACTCCCTTCATTCATGTATCTTCACTTAACCTCTTTTCCTCTAAACCACGTTAACTAGAATCGAGGGATCCGACATACCTCATGTATATCCCAATAAATTCTTTTGCTTATAAAATTCATTTAATTACTTGAACAGGCCTTCAATATTCATCTAATCATGCTTATAGATCAAACATACGCTATTTTCATTATCATCATCAATCTCTACATCATATTTTCCGGTTAATGAATAGTCGAACTTGTTTTCCCCCTTTTTTTTTTTTTTTTTAATACTCAACCAGAACGTGTCACAAGACTCATCGCTACCACGAAATTGTAGTCCCACATACATATCTCTTCATCTAGAACTCATTTTAATGCCTATTCTCATGAATTCTTTTCAAATTAATCTCTTGCGACTTTTCAAAGACACCTCCTTCCATTTTCGTAATTCATTGCCATAACATTAATAATATTCTCGTCTCTCATATCTCTTTCATTTCTCTACTCAATTTCATCATTAAGTATCGAAAACGCACGTTCGCATATACACTTAGTCTTTATTTTAGAACATCGTACATCATGCACATCTTCCTACTTACTTGCAACCAATTCTTAAGTATCTTGATAATTGGATTGCTCATTCTCATGCAAAATTTTACTCCCCATGCTTAATTAATTCTCATAACTGTCTACTAATTCTTACATCACATTACAATCATTCCATGTACCAAATCTCTTCCTTTTCGAAACAAGAAGACCATTCGTTTTCAAGCTTCTTACGTTCTATCTTGTTCTCCTTGCATTTGTGTAGTCTTAACGCTATGAAGTTCTAAGTATTTACAAGACTCTACAACCGGTTCAATCTTACCTCTTTCATTTTCCCCTTCTTTTGGGACCAAAGAGGTCTCTAGCTCGAGACATTTCAGTCTCAAAAGTAAAGGGTTTGGTTCCCTTAACATTATTGCTTCCGTCTAAGGGAAACTTTTTCTTTTCCTTTAGTCTCTTTACTTGAAGGTTCATTTCTACACATTTTCATTGTAACACACTAACCCCACTCCAGGGAAACAAAATAATCATTTACTCGCTATAGTCACAACCATTTAGTTCGTTGCCTCTCCATTTAATGGTTAAGGCCTATACGAGTTCATGCAGGAGGTCACACAAAACATGTGTAGGTGTAAAGGAAGGTACCTACCACACATCGCGTGACTCCTTTACCCTTCTTTTATTCTAGATCGAGTTCGGGTCATTGAGTTCATATTCTTCTCATACTTTAGTATTACTTAGACTACTTTCACGCTTTTCTCGTTTTCCATGGCATCGTCTTTAGTCATCACAACTTAAGGGTACATTCATTATACCTTTGACAACTACTTACGTAACCGTTTCTATTCATGGGTTTGTTCATCTCAAATTTGCAACTTACATCATCCCATATAGAACTTATAGTTATAAAAACCCAAGGATACTCTTAGCGTTAGCATAATCGTAACCACAACATAACTTGTCAACCCGTAGGTCTCTTTCTTGTATAGATTTCCGGTCATAACCCACCATAGTCACGACTTACTAGGGATGACCCAAGATTGTGCCTAAGCTAGACACGATTCCTTATCAATAAAGTCTAAACTCATCGAGGTCAGCGTGGACGTAAGTTCAATCCTACTGAAAATACCATGGACGCAAGTCCAAGCTCATTAACTTTACCATGGATCCAAGCTTACCATTATCAACATGGACACTAGCCCAAGCTCATCATCTTTGACATGGACACAAGTCCAAGCTCGTCATCATTAACATGGACACAAGTCCAAGCTCATCATCATTAACATGGACACAAGTCCAAGCTCATCATCATTAACATGGACACAAGTCCAAGCTCATCATCATTAACATGGACACAAGTCCAAGCTCATCATCATTAACATGGACACAAGTCCAAGCTCGTCATCATTAACATGGATCCAAGCTTCATTACCTAGTGGGTTTGATCATCACCCTCTTGCACGGATGCAATCCGGGTATACCAAACCACTCTCGTACATCACATCATAAATGCGTGGTTCTCTCGAAAATTCAAACAAACTCATGTATAACTCATATTCATTCTTACCATCCCCTTCTTCTAAGTTCTAGCAACCTACACAATCTTAAAGAACATGGCATAATACTTTAAACATTATCTATCATGCAAGTCACAAACCGCTTATTTAAAACTTAGTGTTGGTTTAAGCCTAGATAACCCTACGGTGGATTATCCAAGTCTCTTAAACCATAGCTCTGATACCAACTTTTTACGCCTTGAAACGAGTAAAAATTTTTTTTTTTTTTTTTAAAAGTTAAACATCTGGCCTGACCACGGCTTATGCCGCGGCGCGGCCCATACAGTCGCGGCGCGACATATCACTGTAAAAATTGCCTTCTTAACTCAAGTTCTGATTTCAATTGCTTTGTATTGCCGCGGCGCGAAGCCTCTTGCCGCGGCGCGACCCAACACGGGTCCAGGTCCTAACCTGCAACTTTGAACTTAAACCAAATTTTTCACATTTTAACATTTCATCATTTCACAAAACGTATCGACAACAAAATACATAAACAAACTAAACCTCTAAGACTTACATTCATCATTTAGAAACATGATTATTACTTGGTCGCACACGACCCGTAGTCCAATATAAACGTGTCTCTTTTGACCCAAAATACCGAATTTAGCACTTAGTTTCAAAACATGATTTAAACATCTTTTGTCTCAATACACATTTGACTCTTGGCGTTCATAAGCGGTTATCGTGAAGCTAGATTCAATTAAGAGACTTGCATACCACTTGATAAATGCCGTTTGTTCTCCTACAACCTTGGTGTCCCAATTCTTCGCAACGCATAAGAACCTAGCAAACATTAACAACATAGCGGGGTAAGCAAAATGCTTAGTGAGTTAAGGGTAAGTGCGTATCTTAAACTTAAAACATAAACATAATCGTAAACACAACCATAACCTTCCAACCCGAAGGTGGATTTCGTAATTCGAACTTGATCAACTTGCCTCCTAGTCATAGCCAATTCTTGATACATAACATATACATATTTCAACCTTAAAACATTATCATATGTGTAAGTTCAAACTAACACGTTATATGGACATCGTCCAAGCTTACTCATAACATGGATATGAATCCAAGCTCATTACGTAATTTAGACGTAGACACCAAGTCTAAGCTTTACACCTTAACATAGACACAAAGTCTAAGCTTTACATCTTAACATAGACACAAAGTCTAAGCTTTACATCTTAACATAGACACAAAGTCTAAGCTTTACACATTAACATAGACGTAGAGTCTAAGCTTTTAACTAGTGAACTTAATCGCCACCCTCTTGCACGGATGCAATCCGGGAGTATTAAGTCACCCTTGTTACCATATATCGTATTCAAAAACAACCATAAGTACTCCTGCATAGTTAAGCTCAAAGCATAGAACAATTTATAAAAATTTCTATTACATAACTTGTGATCATGGATTCTATGATCACCTTTGACCCGCCCATATTACCCCCATATAACTCACCTTGATTAAACGAAGTTCCTTGGTCACTTGAAGCTCCCTTACCTTGATTAGCACCTATACATGAGCTAATCTCATTAATAACACAACTAAATCAAAATCACAACTTTCACAAGCTTTTAACACATCCATTCATTTACACATTTACTTAATTCCCTAATTACATCCAAATACACATGAACACATACAACCATAGCATTATAACTTCCTTATAACATCATTATCAAGTAAATCTCATTTCCTTAATCATGCCAATCCCAAATTCATCTATTATGAACATAACATGCAATTCCTTCAATTCTTCCATTACTCATCAAATATGCATAAATCCATTTCCATTACTAACAACCCTAAATTATCAATCATCCAAATTTCATAGCTTGTTACATTAACCACAATTCATACATGAGCAATCTTCTTCAAAATTACTAGCTAGAACACATAGACTCTTCATTGAGGCATTTTATCAAACACTTGGTGTGCATTACTAGAAATTAAGCTAGAACATTACCAAATTCACCATATTCATATCCTTTACTCAAAATGCAAGTTCATACTTGAACTCACTCCCAAAATTACCAACAAATTCGTTCTAAATCATTCAAATGTGCATAACTTCAACAAACAACAACCTTTAAGCATAAAACTCATCACAAACACTCAATAATTGTGATACAAAACTTAAGAATATTCATACCTTGTCTTTTAGGATTCAAGAACCCTAATTGTGCACAAAGAAGAAGAATTTGAAGAAATAAAACTTGCTAGAATGCTTAGAGTGCCTTAGATTTCACAAGTTTATAATTGCATGAACACAATTTCTTAGTTGGAGCTTCCCTCTTCTTCCTCCTTGCCAAAGTCGACATATACACACACATTCACACTCTCTGTATATTTTACAACTGATAAAATGAATTATCAGTGTTTAATTTTTCTTTTATTAAAACAACTTTGCTCAAATTGTATTTTCTACCCTCCCCACCAAAACCATATTAAGGGAGGTCCTTAAATTAACTTTGCATCACTAGTCCCCTTTCAACTTAACCAACAAACATTAACTATTGTCCATTTATTTCATTAAACCATACCATCCATTTATATAATAATTATTTCACATAAGATAACACTAAAACAAACTAAATCATTAATAAATTCTCATAAAATATTATCTTAAAATTTTGGGATGTTACACTTTGTTCCCGTAAGGTCACGAGAAACCGCTAGTTTAAAAATTTTGTCTAGAAAATATACTTTGAAATATATATGACACCACTAAATTTAACTATAAAATCTTATATTTTTCATATTTATAGTTTTTTCTTTAAATTGTACTCCATATAAAATATCACTAATTTAACTAGTCGAACTCATATATATTTCGAATTTGTAGTTTTTTTTAAAGTAAACAACCATCAAAATGGCATTCAAATATTAAACTAATATTGGAAAAAACCATGAACTTTTACTTGATTACTTAGTTACTTTATCATTTTGTACACTTTAATTTCATGTTTGTTGTTGTTGTTGGTCAAGTACTACAAGTTAGTCTTGATCTCATACTTTCTTGAAACTTAAAGATAACTTAAAAGTTCAAGAACATGTAAATAAGTTTTCTTTAAATATAACTTTGGATCTAGACTTTTGAGTCTTGGATCTTCAAGATCAAACTAAGAACTATGTTCTACTACTTATGATCTTGATTAGTTAGTTAACTTTCAAGTTTAGAGTTCAATATTTCTATTATAGTTCATGTAAGTGTCAAACCTAAGACTTTGATGTAACTTTGGTTCATCAAACTACATGCAACTCTTAAGTGAGTTGTGCTTCATGTCTTAGACTTGCACTAGGGTTATGATGGTCAAGACTTGGTTAAGATGATGTAGATACATCAATGAGTTGTACACTTGAAGCTATATGCATCAAGGATGAGAACCATGATGAACATCAAGCACCAAGACCACCGGAACCCTTTTAAACTTAATGTTTCTGTCCAAAAGCTACTAATCTGATGTTTCTGTAACAGACCAATAGACCTGGGCTGTTCTAACCTTGATTTTTAGATAGAACTTTTCGATTAGATAACTCTTCATATAGGACTCGTCTTAATCCGAGTTACGGTTTAGGATTTATGGCCCTCCGATCGTCACTATGTCCTTTAACGTTGTGCAGAAATTTCCGACCTACTCGCACTTAGACCGTCGCCACGGTCAAACGAAGACGAGTTTGATTCTGGAATTTTTACCACACTTAAGGGACTCATAGACGGTGCCATGGCCACTGGTCTCACCTTAATTCAGTAAGGTTAGAGGCCGTGGTGACTGAATGAAGTCAGACTTTGTTTTAAACTACTTTCATAAACGAAACCTACTTTACGCCTTTTGTTTAATGATGAATGATGATGACCCTTAAGACCTTAATTATATACTTTTAAACCTATTAAGACGATTTACTGACTTAGTACTATTTTACTTAGGTTGAGGACTTCGGACCGTTTACTTGCACACCTTTCCCGACTACTACTTTACGACTACATTATCATTGTGAGTTATAGCATTCCTTTTTTACTTTAACTTATTTTGGGAACTGAGAATACATGCGGATTTTATGTTTTACATACTAGGAACGAGTACTTAAACTTATATATGTGTGGGTTATATAACGGCAGAAACATTCCCTTTAGCTCGGTAACGTTTAGTCATTGGTTTTTGAACCGGTGAACGCGAATCTTAGATATGGATCCATAGGGTTTGACATCCCCACTCGGGCTAGTCGTGCTAGCATTTAACGAGTGTTTAATACTTCATAGACATACGCACTTGCCAAGTGTACTTTCAGGGGGTATAAACATTAAGTTAGTTACCAAGTGCCCACGGTTAACATATACTTTATCATACTATTTTGAAACACTCTTTGTAGCACTGAAATCTCGTGGCCTACCTTACTTACTGTTATACTTAAACTATAGCTCACCAACCTTTGTGTTGACATTTTTAAGCATGTTTTTCTCAGGTGCTTGAGGTTAGCTTCCGCTGTGTACTAGTCGTGCTGTAGACACCCGCTGCTTAGAGTTGTCATCGCATGAACTACTTTATTTTGCATTCAAACATTAGTACTTTTGAACTATGACTTGTAACGACCATTGTGGTCACATACACTTATTATTTGCTTCTACTTAGTGAAGCATGCTTTTGGATTGTAAAACATTCGATGTTGGTTTAGACATCACTTTATTAATGAATGCAAACTCTTTTTGAAAACGCATATAGTACTTAACCTTGTAATGATCCCGTTGTTGATGATTTGTACACGATGGTTTTGTACGGGGCATCACAAGTACACATAGGCTAATGTCACTAGAACACTAATTACAATTAAAGATTACTTAGTGACAAATTAAGGCTAAATGAAGAACAATGCTTTTGAGTAAAGACTTGTAATCCTAAAGTTCACTTAGATACATTTAGGATGGTCACCAAGTCCCAACTAGAGATTGATCTTCCCTTGTGCATGTGTTGGACATTAATTTGTGCTTACACATTAATCATACAATATGTTATATTGCAAGTAAGCTTGCTAAAGCTTAAACCATAGTGTTGTGCAAATATCTATATGATTGATTTTAGAATAACTATCTCTTGCTATGTGTGAGTATTACTTGCTACTTGCTAATATGTTTAATACTCATCAATTTGCCAACTTGATTACTATGCTTGCTATGTGTTTAATAGTTAGAATACTAGGATTCAAGTAACTAGTTTACTCCAATAAATTAAGTGTAAAATGGTTCACAAAGGAATAATGGTCAATTGTCTATTTGGTCTTGTCTAGGTAACACATTGTGTTTACTTGTCCAAGTATGACTTAACATTGATGTCTTTACATACTTAATGCTTATTTTAGAAAGACATCATTCAATTAATCTCTACTTAATCTTAAAATGAACATGACTTGTGATTAATTGAAACTAGGAAGTTAATGACATGTTGACTACTCTTTAGGATTGACACAAATGAATTAATGTGGCTAACTAAGTCTTGATCAAACTGAGATTACCCAAAATATCAATCAAGACACTTCTCCAAGAATGTTGGGTTTACCACTTTTGGAGTGTTATGTCATTTTCACTCAATAAGACCAAATCCCACACACTTAATGCATATAGTACTTGTATAGGATGTTGGGTTTCTTTTGCAGGTGCTAGATGGAGTAAAGGTTCTAAAATGTGATGTTCAAATCTGAGTCAAATGGCTATAAAACGGATACATAATTTTGGACTGAAGCACGCACGGTCGAACCACGGTCGTCCGTGTCTACAACCGTGTGACAACGGCTAGTTTTTGAATTTCACTATAAAAGGCAAGCATTGAAGAGCATTTGAAGCTGACCCTCTTGCATATTTCAAAGGCTTATTTCCAGAGATCACAAGTGCTTTAATTACTACTCAAATGTGATCAAGGAATAGAAGATTCTATGATCTTATAGATATAGAATTTGGTTGTTGTAAACTTACTAATCAAAATCATTTATCTTGTGAGTTTACTTAGTGTAATGTATGTCTTAGTATTGTCTTAGGATCATCATTGCAAAGGGTATGAGTCTTGTAACTTCAATTAGTAGAAGCATAGACTAGCATAGTGATCTACTTTCTTAAAGGGACTTAGGAAGTTGATTAATCTTATTTGAAGATTAATACTTCTCCAAGGTGAAGACAAGTTGATCTAGGTTGGAGTTGGTCTTTCAAAGGGATAGAAAGATTAGGTTTGTTGTCTACCAAAGAAGTTGAAGACTTGTAAATCGGATCTCCACCGGGTTTGGAGAAAAGTGCTTAGTGAAGCAAGAAATCCCGATTAGTGTAATCGGGGAGTGGATTAAGGTGGATTAGTTAACATCCACCCGAACCACTATAAATTCTTGTGTCTATATTCTTTACATTACTTTACTTATTAGTTTGAACATACACACCACACACATCAAAGTTTGAGTTGAATTGGTTGATCATATTTAATCAAATTTGGTGATCAATCAAAAAAGTGTTAAAAACGTATCAAATAACTATTCACCCCCTCTAGTTACTTACAATTGGTATCAGAGCGGTTGCTCAAATTATTGCTCTATAAATATTTTTGAAAGTGTCAAAATTCCTTTTGTACCAAAACTTGAGTCAACGATTCTCGAATCAACTCAAACTATGGGATACTTGGAAGAATTGGTGAAAGAAGCACCAATCTTTGATAAAGAAGATATTGATGTGTGGAAATCAAGATTTAAAGATTATCTCAAATCTAAGGATTACTACTTGTGGAGGATAATCAAAGTAGGAAACCTTATTCCACAAGCTAGTTTAAGACTAGTGAAGTCAACATTTCAAAGCAATGAAGTTTTGAAACAATTTGATGCTATTTCACTACTTTATGAAGTTTTTCCTAGTGACGAAAGAATGAAGATAATCTCATGTGAAAATGCAAAGGAATGTTGGTATTCACTATGCTCTTAAGAAGAAGAAAACTCTAGGAGTTTAAAGGGTAAAATGGTAAGAGAGAATTTGAAGAAGCTTGGAGATTTTGATTTTCAAGAAAAGGGTTTGGATGGAGATGAAGATTTTTACCTCATGGATTTTTGGAATGATTTAAATCAAGAAGGTCAAAGTGAAGAATAGGTTGAATCTCCCTTCAAAGAAGATAATGTCTCAAGCATGGATTGCAATGAGGTACATGTATTCTATCCATCTAATTATGAAGAATTGCTAGATGATTACAAAACTATTAAATTTGTATATGATAATAGTCGTGACAAAGTAAAACTTTTAGAAAAAGAATTACACAAAGTTATGCAACTTAACAAAGTTCTAATTGATGAAAACAACACTTTGAAAAGAAAGCTTGAAAAGACGACTATTTACGATTCATCAAAAGATAAACTTGAAATGAATTTGTGTCACGACTCTAGCAAATACAAATCATGTAATGAAAGTCCATTGTCTATTTTTAGGAGAATTGAGAACATGAGACAAATGGGCCAAACTAGCAATTCAATGGAAGGGATAAGTCAAAGATTGGATAACCTTAAAATTAATCAAAACCAATGATCAAAATGCTAATGAGAATAACTTTTTCAAAAGACTTTGAATTAATGAAAGGTTTTTCATACAAATGCAAAATTGTTTTGAAAATTATTTTAAAAGGATTGTTGAAGGAAGTCTACTTGTATTAGGATTGTGTGTTTGAATGAAGCTATGAATTGCATGCTAAATACAAGTTGATGCATTTTGTGTATACTATGTGTATAATTGAATATAAATATAAATAGAGTATATTACGTGTCATTGATGATGAAACATCGGGAGGATGTAATCATTCAATGTTAGGAAAAGAAAACTTGTCCTCAAGTATTCTATAGAACCTAAGAATCGGCAAAACGCCCTCAAGAAAAGAAGAAATGAAGAAATTTGTGATCAAGAGATCCACGGCTGACCGCAGACTCGACCGTAGAATCCTGTTTCAAACGTCTGGAAATTTCTCCCACGGCCAACACCACGGTCGACCATGGTTCGACTGTGCGTGGTCTGACTTTGCTTTAAATCTAATAAAACCCTCACTTTTCATCTCATTCAAACTCAATTCAAAACAAATACTCTCTGCATAGCTGAGGAGATCGACCGCACACATAAGATCTACTGCTCGTGTTTATTCCTACTAATTTATTGGTTCACACACGACACACACACTTATACATCAAGGTTTCAGGAGAGTGCTGCAGTTGTTATTACAAGGAAGAAGATGATGATACCGTGATTTCATTTTTCTGCATCGAAACCGGACTGCTGCAGTTGTTTTTATTTTTTTTTCCAAATAAACACCCTTGGAACATCATTAGCTAAATTTATGCTATTAGTTACCTTCCTGTTCAAGTTCGTTTACTAATTCTATTTCATTTTAGTTGAATGAATAGCAGTTTTAGGTGCTGTTAATATAACTGTTATGCTGCGTTTTGCAGCCATCAAACACCACCTCAAACCACCATAAATCATTGCTTTTATATCCGTTTATGCTGCAGTTTCAAACCAACCATACCCATTTGTTTCACAGTGACTATTTTCTATTTATATTTTTTTTTTTTAACGAAGGAAGTAAAGGAATAGATGATGATGATTATGATGATCATGAAGGGTGAAGTTGATGATGAGATGATATGTATCAGTTGACGTTTATATATTTTTTATTTTACCGAATCATTTGTTGAGATAAATGGATCACGTGACAATTGGGCTTGTTAACGGGCTAAGAGTGATCATGAATGTTTGGCCTGATTATTGTTGGGCTCTTTTGCTGTTGGGCCTGTGTCACGAACTGTTCTATAAGACGATTACAGCTAGGTTTCAATTCCTGTCTCATTGTCTGATTGATAATCGATGATGGTACACGAAGATGATAACTAAAGAAGATGATGAATAATGTCATTAATGGTACAAGGATGATGATGACAGTATAGGAGATTAATGATGAACACGATGGAATGATATTGATGATGATGATGTTGATGACGATAATAATGATGAGTGTTATAATTAAGTGAAGAAGAGAATACCTTTGCCTGACAGCTTTCGTAGATTCCTCCGTAACTTATGGGATTTTAGTATTATATATGCATATGTAAATTATGTATTGCAGGGTACTAATCTACATCCTATAATCTATTTCTTATCAAAAATCCTTCATCTGATCGTACGAGATGAATCCCTCAACCAGTTCGAATTACTCGGATTCCGACAGCTATTCCGATAGGGAGTTTCACCTAAGCTCCAAAAGCAGTGTCACCAGAATGAATCAACCAATTCATCTGATGGGTTCGTAGCCTACTTAATCATTGGAGACAAAAAGAAAGTGATCCTTTCCATCAACCAAATTCACCTCTTAGCGAAGAACCTGAAGCACTTACCGGTGAACCAGTCCGAAATATCATTTTCACCCTCATTTCCCGAATATCTCGTCATAATTACATAATATCTCAGATTCTAAACCTTATTAATTCGCTCGTTCTTACCGACAATCATCCCGGAGTAATCAAAAAAGTCAACGAGCTTCGCGCCTGAGTAATGATTTTTGGAAAATATGGTGCAAAATTTACCAGCTTCAGCAACATCATCGGCACCAACAGTACCATCAGTAACATCACCAGTACCAACAACAACATCTGCAGCACAAGCCTCAACACTACACGTCTCAAACTCACAGTCTGTACCTCCAGCATAATCATCATACTACATGATGTCCTACATCGATTATCTTCGTTCTACATGATGATCTACATCATTTATCTTCGTACGACATGGCGATTATGTAATCTCTAATGTTTTAGAGATTATATATTCTTGTTCTAACGGTAAATCAAATGAGTTTAATATCATATTAACTCATTAAATCCATGATATATATATATATATATATATATATATGTATGTATATATATATATGTATGTATATATGTTTTCATAAAGATTGTAATTAAAATTCTTTTGTACAAACCGTTAATGGTGAAAATATTTTAACGGGTAGGTAATACCCGAGGAATATTTAGATTTCACATTAATAAGTTACACTGTACATTCTTCGAATCTGATTCAACGGTCATTCACTATCCTACTTACATTCACAGATATACGTATTCATTCACCACAGAATAACCATTTTTATTCAATTTCAGAATTGGATTTTGAATTATCAGAATCCAACAAGTGGCATAATGAAGAAAACATTGGACAAAAATAAAATTTGTTAGAAACAAACAATTTAACTATGAGAAGAATTTTGTTAAGAATCCACGCTAACTGTTCCTAGCTAACTGTTCCTAGCTAACTGTTCCTAGCTAACTGATTAATTATGTATTACATTTTATTTATCGCAATTTATTTATCGCAATTTAAATTCTCGCAATTTTATTTATCGTCATTTAATTTCTGTTATTTATTTTACGTACTTTAAATATCGGGACACGTATACAAGGTTTTGACATATCATATCGACGCATCTATATATATTATTTGGAATAACCATAGACACTCTATATGCAGTAATGCCTGAGTTAGCTATACAGGGTTGAGGTTGATTCTAAATAATATATATACTTTGAGTTGTGATCGAGTCTGAGACATGTATATAATGGGTCACGACACGTATTAATTAATTCGAATATTATATATTAAACTATATATGAATTATTGAATTACTAATTGTGGACTGCTAACTGTGAACTGCCAACATTGGACAATTAAAATGAAATAAAATATTGATTATAACATATGAAACTTAACATTTCTTCAAGTTGCCACTTGATTTCATCTAAAATCTCGTTTGTATCTTGACGATTACAATCTGCATTCAAACATGTCATGATTCTTGAAAACACCTAAATCGAGAGGATGAACCAACCGCACTTCATTTACGGAAGAAAAGATTGATGTATATAGTTATGCACCTGAAAACAATCAGAACCTGAGTAAACGTTTAACACGTTTCTGTGCTAGCTCCTTTGACATTGCTATTACCGAAAATAACATTGCAATTCTTTTTCAAATTAGACAATTTTGTCACAGCTCCAGCAAGTCAACTTCGACTCTTCATTCGAAACAACCTTATTATAACTTTGATATATATGCGTGCTCTTGTTGTTACCGAGGAACCTTTTATATTCCACCATATTACCAGCAGGCGTAACAACAACCTCGTCGCTCCTTGGCCTAAATCTCTCTGACAAATCACTATATTTATCTATTGAAGTCTTAACATATATTCATCCGTACCTTGTAACGAAAATTACTATACCAATTACCGAGAATCAACAATCGGTATTTCGAATCTTACAGCGTTTCTACATCAACAGTTATATGAATGTGTATGACATTTATCTCTTAGAATTATGATCTTCAATTCCGAATTTCTAAAAAGCACTTTAGTCTATAAATCAGTTTTCTGAGTTTTGAAAAAGCTGATGAAGCAGTGAAAACTGGAGACTGCCTTAACAGTCAAAAGTTTGATAATAAATAATTGTGCAAACCATGAAGGAGACTCTGAACAAATCACAAGGATTAAACTTGTACATAAAGAATCTTGATGATTATGTTTCTGATGAAATCTTTGGCGATTACCTTGCTCCTTAACCGCTCTAAATCATCGTGAATGAATTTCTTCATCACAATTTGATTTTGAAATTCTAAGATATCATCGTATCTTTCTTTATTAATATCCTCAATATTTCTGAAGATAACTTCATAAATATTCTTGTCCGATATTAATTATCTCTCCGCTCTACCTGTGTTATACCATAAAAGAAACTGTTTTAGTTTCTAAAATTCTGAAAAATTCGAATTTGAATTATGAATGATTTTAAAGTAGTGTTGGAGACTGATGCATGAGTTAGTATAATATAATGACACTTGATCAACGTGATTATATTACAGTAAGTCATGCTGAGTTTCTAAATGGAACGTGATGATTCATAGACCATACCGTCATCATGTGCCATGTTACACGACTCTTACATTCTATCTAATCTATAAACACATCGAGAACATATCTTCCTGATAGTTCTATCTTTTCTCTTGAATTCTGGTAAATTAACCAATCAAGATCGTGCTATTACACTCTCTCTCTCTCTTAGAACATTAGTCATGTACATTCGAAACTTCATACCTATGAATTCTGGACCATTATTCGCTTAACTTAAGGTCAAGAAGAGAAAACAAAAGTTTGAATTGAGGGAGGAAGAATGGAAGATGTGAGCCGTGGAAATAAGGAAATGAACATGGTGGATTTATAGTGAAAAATCAGACAGAACAATCAAGACAGATTATCGCATTTAACCAAAGAGAATCCTAATTTCTTTAATTTTTGAAGAATCAAATCTTGTTACGAAGATTTTCTTTAAATCCCTTGAATTTCGGAATTCAATCGTGACTACGTCAAAAATTAAGACAAATCTTTATTTCTCATTTCACTATTTCGAGATAGCTTCACCCCTACTCTTCGAGTAATCCAATTATCTTATCCATATTACTCAACAGTAATAAAAACTCTATTTATCAACTCATATTCGTCAGGAAAACATTCTTATTGTTAGTCATGACGATCTCGATCAAATTTCTGGGACGAAATTTCTTTAACGGGTAGGTACTGTGACGACCCGAAAATTTCCGAAAAAATTTAAACTTAATCTTTATATGTTTTCGACACGATAAGCTTAGTCTGTAATATTGAGTCTCGAAAATTTTGAAAACTATGTTCATATATTCAATTACCCTTCGACTATTCCCGATGATTCACGAACCACAATCTGTAAATAAATATATATAATTGAAATAGAAACTTATATGATTTAATTTAGTTGTGTAAATAAAATAATATAATATATGATATTACTATAAATTTATATATATATGAAAAGTATATATATATATATATATATATATATATATATATATATATATATATATATATATATATATGATTTAGAATTTATTTAATAAACGCTCGTAGCACTCGTTTGTCATCTTGATAGTCATTAATCAACTTAAAAAGGAACTTATGTGATTTTAAAATAAATGGTGATCCGAAAATAGGTTTTATAAATCATAGGCTTAGTAAAAATGTATTTAGGAGCTATTTATTAAATTTTAAAACTTTTTGTATTTTACTTGGGATTGGGAGTGAATAATTAATGTAATTTTTATTTAATAGTTAATCACCGAATTTTATACCCTAATGACTTAAATAAATAAAGGAAGTTAATTTAAAATTTTGCAATTTTTCTGAAGACTTTTTTTATCCGCCACAAATTAACAACGGAGCACGAAATCCAGTCCGCCTTATAGTGTCGGTAGAATAATTATTGAGGCTGCTAATTAAATTAATATTATTATCTCTTTTTTTACACGTTTCTTTCTATTATGTATCTATCTAACTTTATCTCTATTTTATATATATATATATATATATATATATATATATATATATATATATTTACTTTACTTAATATATATAGAAACATCATTAAACTTCTATGATCAACCTTCAACCCAGAGCAAAACCCGCCACCATAACAACCGTAGACGCTACCATGAACAACCATCTCCCTAAACCTCCATGATCTTCTCTCTCTCTCTCTCCCTCTCTCTCTCTCTCTCTCTCTCTCTCCTCCGTTACTCTCTCTCTCTTTTCATGAAATACCAACAATTACCACAGTTGCTTGTAGATGCTTGCTATTGCTACTGCTCGTGTTTATTCCTACTAATGTATTGGTTCACACACGACACACACACTTATACATCAAGGTTTCAGGAGAGTGCTGCAGTTGTTATTACAAGGAAGAAGATGATGATCCATTGATTTCATTTTTCTGCATCGAAACCGGACTGCTGCAGTTGTTTTTATTTTTTTTTTCAAACAAACAAACACCCTTGGAACATCATTAGCTAAATTTCTACTATTAGTTACCTTCCTGTTCAAGTTCGTTTACTAATTCTATTTTGTTTTAGTTGAATGAACAGCAGTTTTAGCTGCTATTAATATAACTGTTATGATGCGTTTTGCAGCCATTAAACACCACCTCAAACCACCATAAATCGTTGCTTTTATATCCATTTATGCTGCAGTTTCAAACCAACCATACCCACTTGTTTCACAGCGACTATTTTCTATTTATATATTTTTTAACGAAGGAAGTAAAGGAATAGATGATGATGATTACGATGATCATGAAGGGTGAAGTTGATGATGAGATGATATGTATCAGTTGACGTTTATATTTTTTTTTTATTTAACCGAATCATTTGTTGAGATAAATGGATCACGTGACAATTGGGCTTGTTAACGGGCTAAGAGTGATCATGAATGTTTGGCCTGATTATTGTTGGGCTCTTTTGCTATTGGGCATGTGTCACGAACTGTTCTATAAGACGATTACAGCTAGGTTTCAATTCCTGTCTCATTGTCCGATTGATAATCGATGATGGTACACGAAGATGATAACTAAAGAAGATGATGAATAATGTCGTTAATGGTACAAGGATGATGATGACAGTATAGGAGATTAATGATGATCACGATGGAATGATATTGATGATGATGATGATGATGATGTTGATGACGATAATAATGATGAGTGTTATAATTAAGTGAAGAAGAGAATGTAAACTGAAACAAACGGGTTAAAAGAAATTAGAAGCTAATTAAAACAGAAAAGTAATTAGCAGTGTAGTGGATTGGGTGTGTTTGGGGTTAGCGTGAGGTCGCGTGTTCGAGCCCGAGCAGTGGCGTTTTATTTTTAAGGCTTGTTTCTTCAAAGGTTGTACTCTTTTATTATTATTATTATTATTATTATTATTATTATTATTATTATTATTATTATTATTATTATTATTATTATTATTATTATTATTATTATTATTATTATTATTATTATTATTACTTTTATTAATATAATTATTATTATTATTATTATTGACATTATTAGGATTATTATTATTATTATTATTATTATTATTATTATTATTATCATTTTTTATTATTATAAGTATTATCATTTTTATTAACATTACTATATAATATCAAAATATTTTAATAAATATTTATAGAAGTAAACTCACTGTAGTAATAGAAAATACTAATTAGTTATTTAAAGTGAATAATATAAATATATCTAACTTAGTATTTAATATAACAAATTATGGATTTTTAAAGCTATATAAATATTATGTATATAAAAATATATTTATAAGTAATATCACATAGGTATGTATTATTCATATTAACAATTTTATACGAATATTCATATATAACAAATTAGGTATTTTTAATATAATACTAATCAAATATATATTAATATAACTATATAAATATTAAACACTTTAAATATATATACACAAATTAAATATATATAATATGTAAAATAAGTTATAATATGTGAATTTGTTCAATTACAATTATGTGTGTTAATATATATATAAATGATATAGGCTCGTGAATCCAAGGACAACCCTGCATTGTTCAGTATCGTCGTATGAATATTTTTACTACAAAATATTGTATTGTGAGTTCATTTGCTCCCTTTTACTCTTTATATTTTTGGGACTGAGAATACATGCGCTGTTTTTACAACAGCTTTATTAAATGCTTTTGAAATATATTTTGAACTGAGAATACATGAAATGCTTTTATAAATATTTGACGCGATATGACACACGCAAAACATTCCTCGAATGAATTATTATGCAGACAAAAGTTCTGTGGATTATTATTGAATTAGTTGGACATGATAATTGCCACTAATTGTTGTGAATATTTTTTCCCTGATTATTATTGCTTGGTAACCTAAGAATTAGAAACGGGTATGGCCCTAATTCACGCGAATCCTAAAGGTAGCTACCGGATTTAACACCCCCACCTAGAATGTTCACTAGACGGAAGAGCTAGTGGGCGTGGTGTTTAGTACTTCGAGGTTTATATATTATACAGACGAGATGTTCTGTTTTTTGGAGATATTATTGATGCGCATTATAGGTTAAGGTCAGTTACTAAGCCAAGCTATGAAAGCAATGAAAAGTATGTATCGAGAGAATGATTTTATACACAGGTTATGTGTATGTTATTTTTGTGCACGAGATATGTGTACGGTTACTAAGATTTATGAAAGATGATTTCATACACGAGAAAGGTGTACTGTATTTAAAAGATATCGCATGTACATTACAGGTGGGTATAGGATTCGGGCCCATTTGTACCATGTAGGATTTAAATCTTGTGGTCTATCAAAATGATGAATTTTATTGTTTACGATAAACTTATGAACTCACCAACCTTTTGGTTGACACTTTAAAGCATGTTTATTCTCAGGTATGAAAGAAATCTTCCGCTGTGCATTTGCTCATTCTAGAGATATTACTTGGAGTCATTCATGGCATATTTCAAAAGACGTTGCATTCGAGTCGTTGAATTTATCAAGATTATTATTAAGTCAATTATAGTTGGATATATTATGAAATGGTATGCATGCCGTCAACTTTTGATGCAAAGAAAGTTTGTCTTTTAAAAACGAATGCAATATTTGTAAAGTGTATCATATAGAGGTCAAGTACCTCGCTATGTAACCAAATGTAATGTATTCGTCCTGATGGATTAGGACGGGTCGTTATACTTACAAGTATTGAATACACTTTATAATATAACAATACATATAAAGGATAGCTATACTCGTATTTTCATTCAATTTCCTCAAGAATTCTACTCGCATTCATACGGTATTTTTTTACCCGTATTATACACAGCTTCTAGAAGTATTTACTATTGGTATATGCCAATAGAAATCTGCAATTATTTGTGTAATATGTCATCCATGACCTAATCAATTTAATATGTCATCCATGACTTAATACATTTTAACTTATCTTAGATATTTTCACTAAAAACTAAATTTTCAAGTCTATAAATAAGCACCATTTCTAACTCATTTTTACACATTCATTTTCCAAATTTTACTTCCAATTTTCACACACACTTGCAAGAATTCTCTCAAGTTTTGTTCTACTACTTCTTTTCAGCAACTTTACATTCTAAACTTGAGGTAAAAACTCTACTTCAACTCTTGTTCAATTCATATGTTTATAGCTATCTATATAAGAGTTTATAAACTAGAACATAGTTTAGTTGATTCTAAACTTGTTTGAAGAACTAATCTAATCTTTCTAACTTAACTCTAATAACACTTATTTATATGTATTATGATGTTATATTAAGTTAATATAAGAACTTATAACTTGTACATATGAAGAACACCTTGAAACTTAACATATATCGTTTAATCTCCATTCGGCAAAAAGCGGGCTGTTTTGGGTTGGGAATTAAAAACCTATCTTAGACTTTGATTTCGAGGCTAAAACTTTGGAAATATGTTAATATATGTAAATAAGACTTCCAGTATTTTTTTCATGATTTTAGACAAAGTGGAAGTATTTTATCAAAAATCATATATTGGGTGGGTGCCGGGATTCTTTCAAATCTGTCCACGGGCACAAAAAGAGGGTAAAACTCTGAATATTAATACATGGGCTGAACTTTTCGAATTTTTTTTGAAAAATTAACTTCTTAAGGAATCCATAGCAATTTGATTCACTTTAAATGGAGTTGTAATGAATATTTGGCGAGCAAAACAAAATCTGCTAAAATTAACGTTGTATGGACGAAATTTATATTGTAAAAAATTATATTAACCATATCCTTGCTAACTTTTACTATATCCTATATATATTTGGACATGTTATCATTAGTATAACAAAATATTATATAATAATCTTGGTACATTCCATGAAAATAAGTATACAATACGTTTTGATAAATCCTAAGACAATAAGTATACAATACGTTTTGATAAATTCTAAGACAATACGTATACAATATGTCTATGGGTTGATGCAAAGACAATACGTATACAATACGTCGTGGGGGTAATTCTAAGATTATATATATACCGATTATTGGACTATTGGACATTTCGGACTATTTTGGACTACTAACATAAAAATGTTAAAAATTAATATATAAGTATTCTATGAACTTGTTTTATTTTATTCACATGTCGTATTTTATTCCAAGGACGACGGCCATATTTTTAATAAGCTGAAAACTTATTTTTAATATACTTTTACTACCGTGAGTATATAGTCTCATTTTTAAACTCTAAAAATATTTTGGGATGAGAATACATGCATTTTATGTTTTACGCCATGGACACAAGTACTTAAAATATATTCTACGTTGAGTTGTACCACCTTGCATATCTTCCCTAATAGCTTGGTAACTAATATTTACATGTTGTAAGAACATGTAAGCGCGAATCCTATTGATAGATCTATCGGGTTTGACAACCCCAATCGGGCTAGTCGCTCTAGTATCGTAAACGGTTGCATAGTACTTCGTTTTTACTACACTTGGTACAGTGTAGGGAGATTTTATAATAAAGGGAATATGCTACATTAATGGTTAAGTATGGTTACCGAAGCGCTCAACAATTTATAGAATACTTTTATACACTTGCGAGTGTACATATATTTATAACTATGAAATCTTGTGGTCTATATTTATATCGATGCTAAACCTATATATCTCACCAACTTTTGTGTTGACTGTTTAAGCATGTTTATTCTCAGGTCCTTAAGAAAGTCTTCCGCTGTTGCATAATCTGAGCAAGCTGTGCATGGAGTCTCATGCTTTCAATTAAATAAAGTGTTGCATTCAATAAAACCCTTGTCATGTATTATATTTGACTGTTATGTCAAGTATGTAGTATTTGAAAACCGATGTATTATGAGAATTATTCCTTAAATAATCGTCCAATTGTTTAAAACATGCATTATGTATAATAATGGTGTGTTTTTTTTTTTATGAAACGAATGCAATATTTTCTAAAACGTATCATATAGAGGTCAAATACCTCGCTATGGGACCAATGAATAGCGTACTGCGTTTATAGTAATATGGACGGGTCGTTTCATACCCCGAACACAAATTTATGATTACAGTATCAGATCCTACGAAGCGATTACAATTAAATAAACCGACGTGTGTACTTCCGGTACATGTAATCAATCTTCAACTGATTGTCAAATCTAAAAACTCCCGTTGATCCTCTGTCAAATTTTTTCTTGATCTTAGATTTAACATTTAGATTCATCAATTGTATAAATGAAAAACCCTAAGTGTTACGAAGTATATAAATGTGAAGATGAGTGGGGATAAAAAATGACCAAGATACCCTCAAAATTTTTGTGAAAGGACAAATCACTCCAAACAAAACAGTAACTCCACATGGGAGTAATGCACTCTCTCAATTAGTATATTGAGATAATTTGTGCAACGATAGACGAAAATGTACGATTCATATTGATTTTTTAAATCAATCAATGAATCCATTGTTTCACAAATTTAGATGATGAATAAAGATCGGTGATGAAACACTCACTTAATGGGGCTATCTGAATTGGAATAAAAGGCCAATAGAATATGCTTTTAGTTGATTTAGGAATTAAAGTTTAGAAGTGAATAAAAGTAGGTTAAGCTATGATAAAGACACACGTCATTTCAATTCTGTGCTAATGGCTGCTAACGACATGCTAAATTAATAAGATGCTGACAACTCAGCAATTAAATTTATATTTTATAATAATGTATAGATAGAAGATAACCGATTGTGAAGTTGTGATGTGGTCCAGCGGTTGGTGGCCTGCCTCCTTTAGGGGATGTCAGGAGTTCGACCCCCGTTGGCTACATATTAAAAACACAATTTCATCCCTACCATGAAGTATCCACCCATGACACCTTTCCCATATCGTTTGGGGGGGGGTAAAGGGGAGGGGGTTTTACTTGACCGTGCCCTTGGATCGGTTTCAAGGTTTCCTCCCGGGCAGCGATGGGGGTGGGGTTATTATCGCTGCATCGGCATAGTCGAAACGGGAGATGATCGCAACGGGTGGTTTAGTCCTCCTAGGGTGATCCCAATCGCTGTTCAAAAAAAAAAAAAAAAAAAAAAAAGAAGATAACCGATTGTAAATTTCTTACAAATTTATAAGACATCGTTAATTTGTTAGATCAAGGCCTTAAGTCATTTTCCTTAGTAATGTACCTACTTATCTCTCTCTCTTTTTTAGGCGAGAAAATGATAAAATTTATAAATGATAAAAAGTTTCATCACAAGAATGAAACCCCTAAACATGTACACACGCATGACACACACTTGCGAGCACAACTAATACAAAAAACCTAATGAGTGGCCACAACTCTAACTAAGGCGACAACGAAACAACGAACAAGCCCAACAACGACCTCAAATATAAATTACAAAATAGAAAAAAGAGTGCGACAAGGCTGAATTTTTACAACCTTGATTAAAATTAAGAAATAAGTTTTGCACAAAAAAATAATTACATTCTTGAATTTCTTAAGATAAATTCACCTTGAGGATATATCACATATCTACAAAACACCCATTTTAATACATTAGAGTCATTAGAACATTTGTTAAGCAAACATATTTAGGTGTAAAATGTAGTTTAAAAATCAACCTAGTCAAATAATTTTGTAATACACGAAGTCGAATTTAGTTAGAGACTCGTAAGGTCACGAGACACCACTAGTTCGGAAATTTTTAATAGAAAATACATTTTAAATTGTACATGACACAACTAAATTTAACTGCATGACCACATATGTTTTTCAGATTTATAATTGTATAATACACCACCAAATTTAACTACTCGGACCCTTTATATTTTTCAAATTTTTAGCTTTTAAAAATAAACTATCAATAAGATAGCATTCAAATATATTTAATACTGAAAAAAAATTTAACAACCCCATTAAATTATAATCTTAGAATCGCCACTGGTTGATGTTGTAGTTGATGTGATCAAAAACACAAGTTCATTTGATGTACTACATCTGTTTTTATATAAATTTTAAGAGTATACAGGTGTTTTATACCTTTTTATCAAAAAAAAAATTTGTAACAATCGTATATATTTTAATTGTAATCTATCTATCTTATATATATATATATATATATATATATATATATATATATATATATATATATATATATATATATATATATATATATATAGTAATTGAGTCATAGAATTATAAGTATGGTGTATTAAATACTTTTAACTCAATAAAATTTACTCATGCAATTTAATAGACCGGTAAAAAAGGTTAAAAATTATTATGGTAAAAGAGTAAAAAAAACAAAAACCATATTAAATAAAAATGTCATAAATAAATTTGAAGTAATTAATAATCAATAAATACATAAACCTTTTATCTTCTAAGTAACGTAAGTTATTTTTATTAGCCTATAAATATATAATATTCTTTCCATTTTTCCATATCAATCGTACAAAAGAGTACACCATATTACTAATGTTGTATATTCGATTTTTTTTTATGATGGAAAAAAGAAGAAATGATATATATATATATATATATATATATATATATATATATATATATATATATATATATGTATATATTATTAAATATAATATTTGTTTGTTTGTTTTTGTTGGTATCGAAGAAACACCAATTTTCAAATATTGTAAATCGCAGACAAGGCAAGAAGAAATGTGGTTGACTCTATGTTGAATCGATTCGTCCTAAGCTTCTCTCTTTAATGTTAATATTATGATATTATGATTATTATATTATATATTTATATAACTTATATGAGTAATAATGAAGATTATGATTATATATATATATATATATATATATATATATATATATATATATATATAATTTTATTCATAATTATAATTATGAATATGATTACGATTATGACTAACAATAATAATAATTATCTTTATTATATATATATATATATATATATATATATATATATATATATATATATATATAAAATTGTATTCATAATTATAATTATGAATATGATTACAATTATGACTAATAATAATAATAATTATCTTTATTATTATTACATTTTAGTTATAATTTATATAAGTATGATTATTATAGGTGTAATATTTTTTTATCTATGTAAATATATCAATCATGTTTATTAAATTAATTTTCACAAATAATTATATATATATATATATATATATATATATATATATATATATATATATATATATATATATATATATATATATATATATATATATATACAACGATATCTATCAATGTAAATATGAAAAATGAAAAGTTTGAAACTATTGGTATTATTTATGTCAATTATGATAAAGAAAATAAAAAGATTAAAACTAATCATATAATTTATGATATATAAATTTTACTTTTTATGAATGAATGTTTATAACTAAATTTAAATTAAGAAAAATAAAAAGATAACTGTTATTGAAAAGTTTATAACGTAACTCTTGGTGGTGTTACACATATTTATTATAATAGTTAATAAATAATTTATAATTTCATATCAATTGTTATTCAATATTATGAACCTCCAATTTAATTCTATTCACAAGTTTTATATTGTGTAGTGTAGTCAAACATAACGGTTCATGTTTATATTTAGAAGTTTTTTATGTACTCCAATTATTATGTAATTACTTATTGTCACATATGAGGTCATAAAGAGATACCTTAAAAATTTAATGGTTAATTGTAAAGGTAATATATGTTTATATATTATGAATTATACTATAATATTTATGGTTTATGATGTATTTTGGCATCATTGTTAACTCATTTGACCACCTTTTGTAAACTTTTGTTTATATATAATTACATTAGTATACATGACCCAAATGTGCAGATTTTTTTAGTGACAAACAAAATATATGCACAAAATCCTACTTGACCACTTGCATAATGGGACCAACATCAACTTTTACTTCAAGGTTAATATGTTTTCAACCAAACTCCCGCCATAACTCTAACAATTTGGAACACGAATTTAAAAATGGTGAAATTTGAGACAGGACGTGCAACGCACGGGCATTACCTTCTAGTTATATATGTATGACCGAAACCATTTCTCACAAAAATTCGTGAGTCATCTCTATGAAACTATATATAATTACAAAATACATAGTTGTTTCGTTAAATTTTAAGTCCATGTTAGATACATAACAATAAATCATTAAATGCGTTAAAATAATGTATTTGTATAAATACATAAAAAAAACTAATAAGATATCATTATCAATAACACTCACTACAAGAAAAATCGGGACGGGCGACGAATGTTTTTTGCAGCTATGATCGAGATGTCGGTAATAACTCGCTAAACGACAAAACTTCCAGGCTTTTTGTTTCTTTTTTGCATTTCTTTACTACAATGTGGGTCCCACTCGCTATCGTCGCAAACAACCGTCGCAAAAGACCTTTCACGGCGAACCTTAGGAGTCGGTTTATTTGCGCCGAGATATCGTCGCAAAAGATTTTTGCGGCGATTTTTAGGGCCTTATGTGGCGCTAAAAATCGCCTCAAATAGGCCGATTCCCTGTAGTGACTTAACATGTTATATAAATATAAATATAAGAATTATATCATCCTAACTATAAAAGCCTCAGCTCAGATCAACATACGATCTATATGATCGTAACAATAAGCAATTGCAGCAACGCGTAGGCCATATAACTCTGGTTTAAAACTAAGATCAAGATGAAAAAAGAAATTAAAATCTTTAATAATTTCAGCAAGCTGTCATTCATAATTGTTGATGACTTGTTAACTAATGAATCATTAGGTTTTAGGATCAGAAATTGAGACCGCGTATATGAGGTCACACGATGCGTAATAAGAATCACCTAAACTAAAACATCCTTTGATGATCTCTTATAATAATAGTTAGGGTAATTAAAAACGAGGAATATTAAAATGAAACCAACTTTTAAGTTGAGATTCAAGGGACCAATCAGAGTGCGACACGTGGCGCGATAATCACATGTGATTGAAAAAAAAAATTAAAAATTTTTTTTTTCAAAAACAAAAAAAATTTTGAAATTTTTTTTTTACGAAATTTTTTTTTTCAAAATTTTTTTTTGTGATTGTAAAACCCAATCACATGTGATTTTGCATGTCAAATCCAATCACATGTGATTGAATTTTTTTATAATAAAATGACGAATTTCAGTAAATTTGGTGCTAAAACCTTTTAACACCAAGTTTTTTTTATCAAAACTTGATCAAATCAACGAATTAAAGTCTGAGATTTTGAAGATATGATCTTGAAATGCTAACAAACTTGATCAAATCACCGAATTAAAATCTGTTTCTGGTTGAATTTTTTTTTTAAAAAAAATTTTGAATTTTTTTTTTTAAAAAAATTTGAATTTCTTTTTCAATCACATGTGATTGGATTTGAAATGCAGAATCAAATGTGATTGTGTTTTACAATCACATGTGATTGGATTTGAAATGACATGTGATTGGATTTGAAATGCTAAATTTAAAAAAAAAATTAAATTTTTTTTAAAAAAATTAAAAAAACATTTTTTAAAAAAAAAATAAAAAATTTTAATTTAAAAAAAAAAAAAAATTTTGAATTTTTTTTTCAATCACATGTGATTGTCGCGCCACATGTCACGCTCTAATTAGTCCGTTGAATTTTAAGCAAATTATTGGATTCAATGGATTACAACTCAATTAAAAATAAACTACGGGTTTATAAGTTAAGAATAAATACTTCAATACAAAACACTTCAAGTTCTTAAATTAAAATTATTTCTATTATTTAACTTACTTATCATTTATATTAAATAAAAATTCATTACTCAATTAGAGATACCGTCATCTTGAACCAAAACTGCTAATTTTAGGTTACGCTTGCAATGATCCTCTAACGTGCAAATAAAGTAATAATATTTAGGTTCATTCAAGTACACGGTTATTGGGCTAATCACTTCAACAGAGCTAGGGTCATTGATTTCACATCTATCATACTCTCCAGCAGTCACAAATGCGAGATCATGAGATCCGTTAACAAATTCAAAATACAGTGTGTCGCCAACCCTAAAGGTCTTATTAGAAGCCCACTTAACATAGAAATCGGGGTTGCTTTGTAGATTCCATTTTTTGTCGTCGCCAACTTTATATTGAACGGCTTCTGAACTGTATAATGTCATGATTACAAGCATGGCTATAAACATAACCATATTAGGGTTGAATGATGACATTTTTGTATCTCTTTTGATTTACTTTAGCTTGAATATTTGATAAAGGTTTCGGTTATATTAACATTAACATTGGAGGCTAAAGAAGAGTTTAAATAGCATGGATTCAACATATAAATCTTTATTAAGGTAATTTATGATGTAATATTTCATCATAATAAAGTATAATATGAAGTAATATTATGATGTAGTGATAATATATTACTACGTATAATATAATATGATGTGAAATACCATAATAATATAGCGTAAGATATTAAATATTAATATTATATTATGACATAACATACTTTAATATGAACATGCATTAATTAATCTGATGTAATATAATAAAATGTAATATAATATAATATAATATGAAATATGATATATAATATAATATAATATAATATAATATAATATAATATAATATAATATAATGTAATATAATATAATATAATATAATATACAACAACAACAACATGCCCAATCCCACGTGCGTGAAGTATGGAGGAGGTGAGGCGTAGACAACCCTTCCTCTATCCTAGAATAAAGAAAAATTATTTCTCCACCCCGAGTGAAACACTCACAAGAGTAGAGAAAGTCCTTCCTCTCTCTGTTCGACGGATAAAGAGATTGTGTAACGACCCTGGATTTTTCAACGTTTATTTATTAATAATTATTATTAATACTTGTGATTTAAGGAATGTATTGTTTATATACATTTACATGTTATCATACTTGACTTTAAATGCCCGAAACGTCTTTGTGACACACGTACATTACAAGAATAATATTTTTAGAGTATTATTTACATTCATGATTAATTTTATTAATCATTTTAATTAACTAAGGTTATTAGTTAATTACTTGGGCTTTAATTGGATTTACTTGTTAATTAATGGAACTTGGGCTTTTATTAGTGATTAGTGGGCTTAGAAGCCCATCCTACTTCTTTATTGAACTTATTAGCCCATTACTCCATGTAAGTATTACTTAAGGTTAAACTAGATGAAGTAAGTTAGTAAAGAATCTAGTTACTTATACCTTTCCCATATAAACACCCTTATTAACCAACTTTTGAAGCTTTACTTGCATGAGACTAGTGGACATTTTTCTTCCTCTTGTTGTGATGACCCGGAAATTTCCGACCAAATTTAAACTTAATCTTAATCTATAATCGACACGATAAGCAAAGTCTGTAATGTGAAGTCTCAAAAACTTTGAATAGTGTTCATGTAATCATTTAACCATTGACCGTTCCCGACGATTCACGAACAATTGTTTGAAAATAAATAAATATATATATATATATATATATATATATATATATATATATATATATATATATATATATATATATATATATATACATAATTAATAAATGGTAATATAACTACAAATTTGAATAATTGTTATATTAATATTATTATTCATAATATAACATATATATATATATATATATATATATATATATATATATATATATATATAATTGTTATGATTAAGTTATTATATTAACTTGATTACTAAAAATTATTATTCTTATTTAAAGTTATTATTATCAGTATTCTTATTAGTATTATTATGATATTAATATCATTATTATTTCTATTATTAGTTTTATTAATATTATTAGTATTAATATTAAATATTAATGTTTGTATTATAAATATTAATATGTTCCTTTACATATTCAATAAACCAACACAGATATATTATATAGAAAATTACAGTTTCATATAAATGCTTATATATACACACAAAATACAGATATAATTATATATAATTACATATACAGATATATAAATATATAAACATCGTATTTGCATATATAAACACGGAAGGGAACGAATTTCTGTTTCCAGTCCTTTTCAATCTGTAGTTGATTGGTTTCCTTTTGTACAAACCAGAATCTAAAACAAAAGGATGAATCCAAATATCTGTTGACAATCGTGATCAGTCTTCATTTTTTTATTCCTTTCCATTGATTTGATCTCCTGTCTTTTTACTAGTAGAAGTGAGTGTCAAACATAAGAAACAAATTCAGTTACTAATATATCCAAAAACTGATGCTATCGAATTCTTTCTTTTTAATTTTCATATATAGATTTCGTACTGGATCAAATATTTATGTCGACCATTATCACTAGATACCAATTAAATATACTGCTGCAATGGTACGATTAAACACCACTTTAACATCTCATCGTTATCTTATTATCTTCTTATTCTTTCTTCATGCTGTCTTAGTGATCAAAGAAGACCCAAAAACCATCTTCACTAAATTACCACTACGAACCACAACCGACATCATCTTCATAAACCTTCACAACTAAACCAACCGAAACCCCATCATCGAACTATCACCCTGCTCTTTCTCTTCTCTCTTTCTCTTCCTGGTTCTCTTTCTATTATATACTCCGTATCTCGCGATCAATGTTGCTACTTCATTCCTGTATTGATTAGCTGATCTTACCACCATCATAATTGCCGGTTTTGTAGCCACACCTTCCATTATCATTGAAACCATAAATCCACATAAAATCTCTGTAAGATACGCGTACTCTTTACTCCAAAACTTGAGTGAAAAACTGCAACTACCATATTTTGTTTCAATCGTTACATATAAACGAATAAAGAAAATGTTAGGATAAGGATCTGTAAAGTGAGTGATATTCATAAAGTACTAGCAAGTTGGTTGGTAATTTGTCTAATATAATCATGATAAGGGTTAGTGGATGATGAAGTATTGATGATGAAATCACGATGAGAGTGTGACTATATTGTGGTACTTGCTGATCGATTTTGTGATACCAGATTCAGATAAATAGTGGGCTGCTATGTTCTTCTTGGATCAAGTTTGACATACAAAGACACCCCGTTTGAGCCTGTCTTGGGCTTGATAATACTGCATAGTTCAAAACCCTCTTTCTAAACCGATCAAAAATTTCTGTTGTTTAACAACTTCTGCTACCGCTGCAAACCTGCGTCTATACATCTGTCTTGCTTCGATTAATTATCACAACCCACGACCCATATTGATCAAGATAATATGGAGGACAAGCGTGAATGACAACCAAACGATGTTGATGACATTATGATTTTATGATGTATAGGATATTGTTATGATGATGATGGTTCCATGATAATAAAGAAAATGATAAAAGAATAGATGATGATTATGATTTGATGATTATGATTTTATGGTGTGATCATGATAAGGATTCTAGGATGAAGAAGAAGAAGAAGATATAAGACACAGAAATAATAAGTTAAATAAATAAAGGGGGCGTATAAATTCAGAAAAACGGAATTGGAGGGACGGTTAGGCACTGATCATGGGAGCGAGAGGTCTCGGGTTCGAGCCCCGTCGTGGCAGTTTGATTTTTTTTGAAGCTTTTAAGGTAGTAACTACTTTAATTATTATTATTATTATTATTATTATTATTATTATTATTATTATTATTATTATTATTATTATTATTATTATTATTATTATTATTATTACTATTATTATTATTATTATTATTATTATTATTATTATTATTATTATTATTATTATTATTATTATTATTATTCTTATTATTATTATTATTATTATTATTATTATCATTATCATTTGTAGCGACCCCGACAAATCGTCAAATGACGGCGTCATCTACGTATGGTCCCATTACATGGTCGTAAGTCTTTATAACAAAGTTTGACCGAAAAATATGTCGCATTCATTTCATAAATAAGGATGTTTCAAGGTTTACAAAAGTAGTTTCCATAACAATTACATAACAATGTTTAAAGTTTGTATGAAACACGTGCGACACAATTAAAAGTAGTCAAAAAGACGCTCCACGTATGCAAGTATACTCGACATCCAATGCAAGTATCAAAAAGTATGAGCGGAAGCATGTATCACCTAAGTTCAAGGACCTGAGAAAAAACATAGAGAATCTGTCAACGAAAACGTTGGTGAAATCATAGGTTTAAATAAGTAAGTGAAAGTAAGTTGAACCAAAAGATTTGCAACATCGATAAAGTCATAGTACATTCTAAAAGTTAATATTCACGAGCACTCAATTATCAAAGCTTAACATTCCGTCCGTTGAACCCCGTAATAATAGTGTTAGAACATACACTGTTTCTCGAAAATATATTTCACCCGTAGACGGTAGCGAACCGTCCGAAGTGAGGGTTTGTCAAACCCATATGGCCATATAACATAAGTTCTCGCTTACACCATCTGATGTAACTAATGATAATCGAATTGAGGATTTGTGTTCAAACTCGTATGTAGAATGTTTGTTTTCCCTGTACTTGTGTTCACGTAGTTTAAAAGAACGTTTATGTTTTCTCATCCCAAAAGTAAGTTCAAAAAGAGTAAAAGTGGGACTATGATCTCACCTTGAGTGCACGTATGAAAAGTACTTCACAAAGTAACGAGTGCGAAGGATAGTGCTAGTCTTGACCTAAACCAATAGGTCGTATCAATAACGGTAAATACGATAGGTCAAAGATGTTTAATTAGTCCTATGGCTCGTTACGACTCGATTATGTAGCATGTGAATCAAATTGTCAAGTTTCATGCAAGATACAAGTACAGAAACAAGTTAGGAAGGTTGCATAATCATTTGGTTAAGTTTGACAAAAAGTCAAACTTTGGTCGATCAAAGTCAACGAAAGTCAACACGTTCGGGTCGGGTCCCGAACTATTTTTCTGAGGTTTTTATTCATATATAAGCATGTTAGAACAAGTCTCATGTGAATCGGAGGTCTAGAACGGGCCAAACATTTTTCACATTTGGGACAAGGAGGTCAGAACCTGGCCCCCTTATATATCGCGCCGCGACAGGAAGGGGCCGCGCCGCGGCAAAGGCCGGGTGCTGGTGCCTGGCCAGTCCCAAATGTTCAAGTCTCAATCCAAAACCTTTTTGTGCATAAAACACAAACCGCTAACACTTAGGACTCGCACCTTATATCGTTGGAAAGCTCTTTTGACGTAGAATGCAACTAAACACAATTCATCAATCAATCTACCTATTATAATAACCAAAATCGCATCTAATGCTCAACATTAATCGCATACAAGTTCATAAATGCAATTCAATGATTCGAGCAACCAATTTACATGAATGATATGCCGTTTCGAAGGTAATCAAGCATACAATCCAACTAAACACTTACCAACAATAATCCATGGCATTCAATGCATCAAAAGTCCATTTCAAGTTCATCAAACCCTAACCCAAATTCACCAAAATCATAAATCAAGTTCATGAACTTTTCTAAAGCAACCTACACATCAAATTGAAACTAGTGATACTAGGAACACAATTAGAACATGAACTTTTAACATCTAACAACATATGATCATCCAAAATTCAAGAACAACACACCAAAATTCAAGAATTAACACTTTTATAAGTTAAAAACATAAAGAACACAAAATCTAGTGATTTTAGGAAGTTACCCAAATGTAATGAAATCGGTATGGAATCGAAGAGGAAGATGCAAGGATCACGAATTTGTAATTTGTTTTGTCGCTAGCTTCCTAATCCGAATTTAGATGATGAATTCTTGTTGGTGTTCTTGAGAGAAAAAGGGAGTAGAAGAACGATGGAGCTGTTGAAATGAGAGGAGGAGGTTGAAGGTTTGACTAGTTGACCTAGTCAAATCTTTGGCCTCTTGGCAAGTTTAGTCCCTCTAATTTGATTCGGGTGCGTGAATTACCTAAACGAGATAATTTAAAACGCGTATCAACGAGAGATGTTATAAACATATAACGGAGTTTAAATTAGTATAACGGAAAAGTAAATGGAAAAAGGCGGGATGTTACATTACCTACTCCTTAAAAGAAATTTCGTCCCGAAATTTAAGTAGGCGTAGTAGTCGTTGTTTCTTCCTAGAGATCTTGCGTTTCCGAATTCACGAATAGATGAGGATACTTCCTTTGCATTTGATCTTGTCTTTCCCAAGTAAACTCGGGTCCTCTTTTGGCGTTCCAACAGACTTTAACAATCGAGATTCGGCTTTGTTTCAATGTCTTGACGGAGGTGTCCACAATTTCAACCGGTTCCTCCACAAAATGAAGCTTGTCATCAATAGTAAGTTCCTCGAGAGGGATGACGATATCGGGTTCGGCAAGACACTTTTTCAAGTTAGATACATGGAAGGTAGGATGAACGGAGTTCAATTGAGGCGTAAGTTCTAAACGATAAGCAACGTTTCCAATACGCTCCAAGATTTCGAAAGGACCAATATACCGCGGATTTAGCTTCCCGCATTTCCTAAAACGGATTACACCTTTCCAAGGTGCAACTTTTAACATTACTCGGTCACCGACTTGAAATTCGAGGTCGTTGCGTCTTTTGTCGGTGTAGCACTTTTGACGACTCCGGGCCGTCCGGAGCCTATCTCGGATTTGTACGATCTTCTCGGTGGTTTCGTGAATGAGTTCGGGTCCGGTGATTTGCACGTCGCCTACCTCGGCCCAACAAAGAGGAGAACGAAATTTTCGGCCATATAATGCTTCGAATGGTGCGGCGTTAATGCTCGCGTGATAACTATTGTTGTAGGAGAATTCAGCGAGAGGCAAGTGCTTATCCCAAGCTTTTCCAAAGTCGACAACACAAGCTCATAGCATGTCTTCCAAGGTTTGAATTGTGCGTTCGCTTTGTCCTTCGGTTTGTGGATGATATGAGGTGCTCATGTCTAAACGCGTTCCCAATGCTTCTTGCAAAGTACGCCAAAATCTAGAAACAAAACGGCCATCTCGGTCGGAGATAATCGATAAGGGTACACCGTGTCGGGCTACGATTTCTTTGATGTAGAGTTGGGCGAGTTTCTCCATGTTGTCGGTTTCTTTCATGGCTAGGAAGTGCGCGGATTTGGTGAGTCGGTCAACAATGACCCAAATAGTATCATAACCGCCAACCGTTTTTGGTAGTTTGGTGATAAAATCCATCGTTATCCTTTCCCACTTCCATTGCGGGATCTCGGGTTGTTGAAGTAGTCCGGACGGTCTTTGGTGTTCGGCTTTGACTTTGGAACATGTTAAACACTTGGAAACATAAGTAGCTACGTCCCTTTTGATGTTCGGCCACCAATATAGTTGTTTAAGGTCGTGGTACATCTTATTGGCACCGGGGTGAATCGAATATCTTGACTTATGGGCTTCATCTAAAATAAGGCTTCGCAAGTCCCCATAACTAGGTACCCAAATTCTTCCGGCGAAATATCGGAGTCCGGTCTCCCTAATTTCAAATCGAGAGACGAGAATGTTCAAGAGCTCGTGTGAAAGGTTTTCATCCTTGAGAGCCTCATCTTGGGCTACCCGAATTTGACTATTGAGGTTGCTGTGAATGGTAATGTTTAAAGCTCGGACACGAAGAGGCACCGCTCTTTCTTTTCAACTCAAGGCATCGGCTACTACGTTTGCCTTCCCGGGATGGTAACGAAGCTCGCAATCGTAATCGTTCAAAGTTTCAATCCACCGTCGTTGTCTCATGTTTAGTTGCTTTTGATCGAAAATGTGTTGGAGACTTTTGTGGTCGGTAAAGATAGTACTCTTGGTTCCATAAAGATAGTGTCTCCACATTTTAAGTGCAAAGACAACGGCTCCGAGTTCGAGATCATGCGTCGTGTAGTTTCGTTCATGAATTTTGAGTTGTCGGGAGGCATAAGCAATGACTTTCTTTCGTTGCATCAATACACACCCAAAACCATGTTTCGAGGCATCGCAATATACAACAAAATCATCATTGCCTTCGGGAAGTGACAAGATAGGAGCGGTGGTTAGCTTTGTCTTCAAGATTTGGAACGCGGATTCTTGCTCGGTCGCCCAAATGAATTTCTTTTCCTTGTGAGTTAATGCGGTTAGAGGACGTGCAACCAAAGAGAAGTTTTCGATGAATCTACGATAGTACCCTGCGAGACCCAAGAATTGACGAATGTGAGTAGGAGTAGTAGGAGTCTCCCATTTACTAATGGCTTCGATTTTTGATGGATCGACTTTAATACCTTGATCACTTACAACATGACCAAGAAATTGAACTTCCTTCAACCAAAATTCACACTTGGAGAATTTGGCATAAAGTCGTTCTTGTCTCAAGAGTTCAAGCACAAGTCGGAGATGTTGTTCGTGCTCCTCTTCATTTTTAGAATAGATCAATATGTCATCGATGAACACAATAACGAATTTATCGAGATACGGTTTGCACACGCGGTTCATAAGATCCATGAACACCGCCGGTGCGTTAGTAAGACCAAATGGCATGACAAGGAATTCATAACTACCATAACGAGTCCGGAAAGCGGTTTTGGAGACATCTTCCCCCTTAACCCTTAGTTGATGATAACCCGAACGGAGATCGATTTTTGAATATACACGAGAACCTTGTAGTTGATCAAAGAGATCATCGATGCGAGGAAGGGGATATCGGTTCTTAACCGTCAATTTATTTAGTTCACGATAATCAATGCACATTCGTAGGGATCCGTCTTTCTTCTTGACGAACAAAATCGGAGCGCCCCATGGTGAATGGCTAGGTTGAATGAAACCACGGTCAAGTAGCTCTTGGATTTGACTTTGCAATTCTTGTAATTCGGATGGAGCGAGTCTATACGGTGCACGCGCTACGGGTGCGGCTCCTGGAATAAGATCGATTTGAAATTCAACCGGTCGATGAGGTGGAAGACCCGGTAATTCGTCGGGAAATACATCGGAAAAGTCACTAACAATTGGCACATCTTCAATGCGCTTTTCGTCGGCCTCGACTTTCTTAACGTGAGCAAGAATCGCGAAACAACCCTTGCGAAGTAGCTTTCGAACTTTAAGGCACGAAACGAGATTGAGTCCAGTGCAATTTTTGTCGCCATAGACAATCAATGGTTCACCATTCTCGATAGGAATTCGGATTGCGTGAAGATCGCAAAGAATGTGAGATTTATTTTTGACCATCCAATTCATACCGATTATTACATCAAAACTCCCTAATTCCATGGGTATCAAGTCAATTTCAAATTCCTTACCCAAAATGTTCAAAGTACACCCCCGGTAATATGTGTCGGCACTTAAGAGTTTTCCGTCGGCCACTTCGATGGAATAAGTAGTATCTAAAGGGTGTGGTGGAGTGCAAAGGGTAGGAGCCAAAGTCTTAGACACAAAACATTTATCGGCACCCGAATCGAATAAGCAAGTAACATAAGAGTTGTTGAGAAGAAACGTACCCGTGACTAGTTCATTGTCATCTCGGGCTTCCTCGGTGTTGATGTTAAAGGCTCGGCCTCGGTTGTTGGGGTTGGCTTTCTTTTTCGGGCATTCGTTCTTATAATGGCCCGTTTGGCCACATTCGTAACAAGTGACCGTTTTTGGAGGATTGGGCCCCTTTCGAGCAACGGGGGCGGCGCTTGTGCAATTGTTGGCCCTATGACCAACACCTTGGCAACGGTGACAAACTAGCTTGTTACATTCGCCGTGATGATGCTTGTGGCATTTGTTGCAAAAAGGTAAGTTTCCGACATAACCCCTCTTGCCGTCGTTGTTGAAAGGATTTTTGGTGAAGGTGTTGTTGTTGTAGTTGGTTGATGGAGTGGCTTCCCATTTCCTTTTGTTGCCACCCGACTTGTCCTCGGCCTTAGGAGCCGGCACTACGATTTCGTCAACCGTTTCGATTAATTGGCAGGCCATGTTCATAGCGGCTTGATGAGTAGCGGGTTTGGATGACATCACCCCTTGTTTGATGCTTTTTGGAAGACCGAGCATGTAGAGCTCAATCCTTTGAGATTCGGGGTTAACAAGATTAGGACACATCAAGGATAGTTCGGCGAAGCGTTGATTATAAGCTTTAAGATCGTTTCCGACCGCTTTCAAAGCTCTTAGTTCTTCCTCAAGCTTTCGGGTTTCTTCGCGCGAAAAATATTCAACAATCATCTTTTCCCTTAGATCGGCCCAAGAGAGGGCATGAGCTTCATCGGTACCCACCGATTGAACATAGGTGTTCCACCATGTTAGAGCAATTCCGGAGAAAGTGTGGGTGGAGTATTTGACCTTGTCTTGATCCCGACAACCGCTTATGCTAAAGACGGCCTCGGTTTGTTCAAACCAACGAGTAAGCACAACCGGTCCCCCGGTTCCATCATAAGTGTGAGGTTTGCACCCCATGAAAGCTTTGTAGGAGCACCCTTCGCTAGAGTTACTGGCTCCTTGGTTATTGTTGTTGTGGTTGTTGTTATTGTTGTTGTTAGACGAGTGACCGGCCATGGCCGCATCCACGGTGGTGGCTATCATGCGTTGTAAGGCTTGTTCGGGAGTTTCATTGCGTCGTACACGGCGAGGAGGCATTGTTCCTTCAAAACAAAAGAATACCGTTGGTTAGTATTCTAAATAATACTAACCGTGATATGGGATAAAGATAGAGAGAAAATTATCCTTGACCCGCCTTAAATTCTTTATGTCATAATGTCGGAATGTTCATATGTGTCACCGTAATATAATCCCGGAAATTATATTACCCTAACTCATATGTGCATGCGACATTACTTCATATAGTCAAGGTGGCGTGCCAATTTAATCATACAACGCGAGATTAAGATAGAATAAGAGTAGATATGAGTAAGAGATTTCGAGTATAAATGCACAAGTAGTCAAGTAATTCCTATGTCAAGTCTATATGCCGGTTGTAGTCTAGACTCACCAATGTACCCTATGACTCGGGGTTGACACCAATGAACTCTAAATCCCTACAACCAAAGCTCTGATACCACTTGTAGCGACCCCGACAAATCGTCAAATGACGGCATCATCTACGTATGGTCCCATTACATGGTCGTAAGTCTTTATAACAAAGTTTGACCGAAAAATATGTCTCATTCATTTCATAAATAAGGATGTTTCAAGGTTTACAAAAGTAGTTTCCATAACAAGTACATAACAATGTTTAAAGTTTGTATGAAATACGTGCGACACAATTAAAAGTAGTCAAAAAGACGCTCCACGTATGCAAGTATACTCGACATCCAATGCAAGTATCAAAAAGTATGAGCGGAAGCATGTATCACCTAAGTTCAAGGACCTGAGAAAAAACATAGAGAATCTGTCAACGAAAACGTTGGTGAAATCATAGGTTTAAATAAGTAAGTGAGTAAAAGTAAGTTGAACCACAAGATTTGCAACATCGATAAAGTCATAGTACATTCTAAAAGTTAATATTCACGAGCACTCAATTATCAAAGCTTAACATTCCGTCCGTTGAACCCCGTAATAATAGTGTTAGAACATACACTGTTTCCCGAAAATATATTTCACCCGTAGACGGTAGCGAACCGTCCGAAGTGAGGGTTTGTCAAACCCATATGGCCATATAACATAAGTTCTCGCTTACACCATCTGATGTAACTAATGATAATCGAATTGAGGATTTGTGTTCAAACTCGTATGTAGAATGTTTGTTTTCCCTGTACTTGTGTTCACGTAGTTTAAAAGAACGTTTATGTTTTCTCATCCCAAAAGTAAGTTCAAAAAGAGTAAAAGTGGGACTATGATCTCACCTTGAGTGCACGTATGAAAAGTACTTCACAAAGTAACGAGTGCGAAGGATAGTGCTAGTCTTGACCTAAACCAATAGGTCGTATCAATAACGGTAAATACGATAGGTCAAAGATGTTTAATTAGTCCTATGGCTCGTTACGACTCGATTATGTAGCATGTGAATCAAATTGTCAAGTTTCATGCAAGATACAAGTACAGAAACAAGTTAGGAAGGTTGCATAATCATTTGGTTAAGTTTGACAAAAAGTCAAACTTTGGTCGGTCAAAGTCAACGAAAGTCAACACGTTCGGGTCGGGTCCCGAACTATTTTTCTGAGGTTTTTATTCATATATAAGCATGTTAGAACAAGTCTCATGTGAATCGGAGGTCTAGAACGGGCCAAACATTTTTCACATTTGGGACAAGGAGGTCAGAACCTGGCCCCTTATATGTCGCGCCGCGACAGGAAGGGGCCGCGCCGCGGCAAAGGCCGGGTGCTGGTGCCTGGCCAGTCCCAAATGTTCAAGTCTCAATCCAAAACCTTTTTGTGCATAAAACACAAACCGCTAACACTTAGGACTCGCACCTTATATCGTTGGAAAGCTCTTTTGACGTAGAATGCAACTAAACACAATTCATCAATCAATCTACCTATTATAACAACCAAAACCGCATCTAATGCTCAACATTAATCGCATACAAGTTCATAAATGCAATTCAATGATTCGAGCAACCAATTTACATGAATGATATGCCGTTTCGAAGGTAATCAAGCATACAATCCAACTAAACACTTACCAACAATAATCCATGGCATTCAATGCATCAAAAGTCCATTTCAAGTTCATCAAACCCTAACCCAAATTCACCAAAATCATAAATCAAGTTCATGAACTTTTCTAAAGCAACCTACACATCAAATTGAAGCTAGTGATACTAGGAACACAATTAGAACATGAACTTTTAACATCTAACAACATATGATCATCAAAAATTCAAGAACAACACACCAAAATTCAAGTTCATGCTAGTTACACTAAAACAACGAGATCGAGCATATAAATCATATAATCATGTTAGACTTGAGCCATAGACACTAATTAACACTTTTATAAGTTAAAAACATAAAGAACACAAAATCTAGTGATTTTAGGAAGTTACCCAAATGTAATGAAATCGGTATGGAATCGAAGAGGAAGATGCAAGGATCACGAATTTGTAATTTGTTTTGTCGCTAGCTTCCTAATCCGAATTTAGATGATGAATTCTTGTTGGTGTTCTTGAGAGAAAAAGGGAGTAGAAGAAAGATGGAGGTGTTGAAATGAGAGGAGGAGGTTGAAGGTTTGACTAGTTGACCTAGTCAAATCTTTGGCCTCTTGGCAAGTTTAGTCCCTCTAATTTGAATCGGGTGCGTGAATTACCTAAACGAGATAATTTAAAACGCGTATCAACGAGAGATGTTATAAACATATAACGGAGTTTAAATTAGTATAACGGAAAAGTAAATGGAAAAAGGCGGGATGTTACATTACCTACTCCTTAAAAGAAATTTCGTCCCGAAATTTAAGTAGGCGTAGTAGTCGTTGTTTCTTCCTAGAGATCTTGCGTTTCCGAATTCACGAATAGATGAGGATACTTCCTTTGCATTTGATCTTGTCTTTCCCAAGTAAACTCGGGTCCTCTTTTGGCGTTCCAACAGACTTTAACAATCGAGATTCGGCTTTGTTTCAATGTCTTGACGGAGGTGTCCACAATTTCAACCGGTTCCTCCACAAAATGAAGCTTGTCATCAATAGTAAGTTCCTCGAGAGGGATGACGATATCGGGTTCGGCAAGACACTTTTTCAAGTTAGATACATGGAAGGTAGGATGAACGGAGTTCAATTGAGGCGTAAGTTCTAAACGATAAGCAACGTTTCCAATACGCTCCAAGATTTCGAAAGGACAATATACCGCGGATTTAGCTTCCCGCATTTCCTAAAACGGATTACACCTTTCCAAGGTGCAACTTTTAACATTACTCGGTCACCGACTTGAAATTCGAGGTCGTTGCATCTTTTGTCGGTGTAGCACTTTTGACGACTCCGGGCCGTCCGGAGCCTATCTCGGATTTGTACGATCTTCTCGGTGGTTTCGTGAATGAGTTCGGGTCCGGTGATTTGCACGTCGCCTACCTCGGCCCAACAAAGAGGAGAACGACATTTTCGGCCATATAATGCTTCGAATGGTGCGGCGTTAATGCTCGCGTGATAACTATTGTTGTAGGAGAATTCGGCGAGAGGCAAGTGCTTATCCCAAGCTTTTCCAAAGTCGACAACGCAAGCTCGTAGCATGTCTTCCAAGGTTTGAATTGTGCGTTCGCTTTGTCTGTCGGTTTGTGGATGATATGAGGTGCTCATGTCTAAACGCGTTCCCAATGCTTCTTGCAAAGTACGCCAAAATCTAGAAACAAAACGGCCATCTCGATCGGAGATAATCGATAAGGGTACACCGTGTCGGGCTACGATTTCTTTGATGTAGAGTTGGGCGAGTTTCTCCATGTTGTCGGTTTCTTTCATGGCTAGGAAGTGCGCGGATTTGGTGAGTCGGTCAACAATGACCCAAATAGTATCATAACCGCCAACCGTTTTTGGTAGTTTGGTGATAAAATCCATCGTTATCCTTTCCCACTTCCATTGCGGGATCTTGGGTTGTTGAAGTAGTCCGGACGGTCTTTGGTGTTCGGCTTTGACTTTGGAACATGTTAAACACTTGGAAACATAAGTAGCTACGTCCCTTTTGATGTTCGGCCACCAATATAGTTGTTTAAGGTCGTGGTACATCTTATTGGCACCGGGGTGAATCGAATATCTTGACTTATGGGCTTCGTCTAAAATAAGGCTTCGCAAGTCCCCATAACTAGGTACCCAAATTCTTCCGGCGAAATATCGGAGTCCGGTCTCCCTAATTTCAAATCGAGAGACGAGAATGTTCAAGAGCTCGTGTGAAAGGTTTTCATCCTTGAGAGCCTCATCTTGGGCTACCCGAATTTGACTATTGAGGTTGCTGTGAATGGTGATGTTTAAAGCTCGGACACGAAGAGGCACCGCTCTTTCTTTTCGACTCAAGGTATCGGCTACTACGTTTGCCTTCCCGGGATGGTAACGAAGCTCGCAATCGTAATCGTTCAAAGTTTCAATCCACCGTCGTTGTCTCATGTTTAGTTGCTTTTGATCGAAAATGTGTTGGAGACTTTTGTGGTCGGTAAAGATAGTACTCTTGGTTCCATAAAGATAGTGTCTCCACATTTTAAGTGCAAAGACAACGGCTCCGAGTTCGCGATCATGCGTCGTGTAGTTTCGTTCATGAATTTTGAGTTGTCGGGAGGCATAAGCAATGACTTTCTTTCGTTGCATCAATACACACCCAAAACCATGTTTCGAGGCATCGCAATATACAACAAAATCATCATTGCCTTCGGGAAGTGACAAGATAGGAGCGGTGGTTAGCTTTGTCTTCAAGATTTGGAACGCGGATTCTTGCTCGGTCGCCCAAATGAATTTCTTTTCCTTGTGAGTTAATGCGGTTAGAGGACGTGCAACCAAAGAGAAGTTTTCGATGAATCTACGATAGTACCCTGCGAGACCCAAGAATTGACGAATGTGAGTAGGAGTAGTAGGAGTCTCCCATTTACTAATGGCTTCGATTTTTGATGGATCGACTTTAATACCTTGATCACTTACAACATGACCAAGAAATTGAACTTCCTTCAACCAAAATTCACACTTGGAGAATTTGGCATAAAGTCGTTCTTGTCTCAAGAGTTCAAGCACAAGTCGGAGATGTTGTTCGTGCTCCTCTTCATTTTTAGAATAGATCAATATGTCATCGATGAACACAATAACGAATTTATCGAGATACGGTTTGCACACGCGGTTCATAAGATCCATGAACACCGCCGGTGCGTTAGTAAGACCAAATGGCATGACAAGTAATTCATAACTACCATAACGAGTCCGGAAAGCGGTTTTGGAGACATCTTCCCCCTTAACCCTTAGTTGATGATAACCCGAACGAAGATCGATTTTTGAATATACACGAGAACCTTGTAGTTGATCAAAGAGATCATCGATGCGAGGAAGGGGATATCGGTTCTTAACCGTCAATTTGTTTAGTTCACGATAATCAATGCACATTCGTAGGGATCCGTCTTTCTTCTTGACGAACAAAATCGGAGCGCCCCATGGTGAATGGCTAGGTTGAATGAAACCACGGTCAAGTAGCTCTTGGATTTGACTTTTCAATTCTTGTAATTCGGATGGAGCGAGTCTATACGGTGCACGCGCTACGGGTGCGGCTCCTGGAATAAGATCGATTTGAAATTCAACCGGTCGATGAGGTGGAAGACCCGGTAATTCGTCGGGAAATACATCGGAAAAGTCACTAACAATTGGCACATCTTCGATGCGCTTTTCGTCGGCCTCGACTTTCTTAACGTGAGCAAGAATCGCGAAACAACCCTTGCGAAGTAGCTTTCGAACTTTAAGGCACGAAACGAGATTGAGTCCGGTGCAATTTTTGTCGCCATAGACAATCATTATTATTAACATAAGTATCGATTTTAACAAATATCGTAACTATTATTAGTATTAGCGATATTAAGAAAGTTATTATTATTAGTAAATCATTATTATCAAAACTACTACTTTTGTTACAGATAATTATTTTGTACCTAAAACTATACTTAATACATATATCATAATTATATTAATAGTTTATATATACCTACATATCAAACACAATAACAATATTTAAATAAATACTTATATAATAACAAACTAATGATTTTCAGATATATCACTAAACACGTATTGTATATATATATATATATATATATATATATATATATATATATATATATATATATATATATATATATATATATATATATATATATATAACTAAATATCTAGATAATAATTATATTAAAATAATATATATAACATAAAAGTTAAATTATAATAGGATTTAACATAAAATTTATATAAACTACAAACACATATGTAATATATAAATAATAAAGGAATTTATGTGAATTCCACGATATATTTTAATAGATATACAATTGATATAGGTTCGTGAATCCGAGGTCAAACCCTGCATTGTTCAATCTAGTCACATGTATTTTTACTACAAAATACAGTATGGTGAGTTCATTTGATTCCCTTTTACTCTTTACATTTTTGGGACTGAGAATACATGCGCTGTTTTTACAACTTCTTTATTAAATGCTTTTGACATATATTTTGGACTGCGAATATATGAAATGCTTTTATAAATGTTTGACGAGTTAGACACAAGCAAAACATTCCTCGAATGAATTATTATGCAGACAGAAGTTCTGCGGATTATTATTGAATTATGTGGACATGATAATTGCCACCATTGAATTATGTGGACATGATAATTGCCACCATTGAATTATGTAGACATGATAATTGCCACCATTGAATTATGTGGACATGATAATTGCCACCAATTGATATGAATGTTATGTATCGAGAGAATGATTTTTATACACAGGTTATGTGTATGTTATTTTTGTGCACAAGATATGTGTACGGTTACTAAGATTTATGAAAAATGGTTTCGTACACGAGAAAGGTGTACTGTATTTAAAAGATATCGCATGTACATTACAGGTGGGTATAGGATTCGGGCTCATTTGTACCATGCAGCATTTAAATCTTGTGGTCTATCAAAATGATGAATTTTATTGTTTTATGATAAACTTATGAACTCACCAACCTTTTGGTTGACACTTGAAAGCATGTTTATTCTCAGGTTTGAAAGAAATCTTCCACTGTGCATTAGCTCATTTTAAAGATATTACTTGGAGTCATTCATGACATATTTCAAAAGACGTTGCATTCGAGTCGTTGAAGTTCATTAGAGATGATTATTAAGTAAATGATAGATTAGGTCATTTATAGATTGGATATTATGAAATGGTATGCATACCTGTCAACTTTCGATGAAATGAAAGTTTGTCTTTTAAAAACGAATGCAATGTTTGTAAAATGTATCATTTAGAGGTCAAGTACCTCGCGATGTAATCAACTATTATGAATCGTTTATAATCGATATGGACTTCGTCCGGATGGATTAGGACGGGGCGTTTCAGTTGGTACTACCCTAACCGTCGGCCAAGGTTGCAATAAGGGGGTTCAAAATCTTTTTTTTTGTACTACTTGTTCACTTGCATCCTCATTTCTCACACACACACTTTCACTTGCATACTTTTTCTCTCATTTTCTCTCAAGACTTGTAAGTAACAAGCTCACTTTTCTCTTACTTTTTCTTCATAAAAACCGAACCTAACACTCTCACATTCATCATCATTTGTTTGTTGTTTACTTGTTCATTGTTGTTACTTTGTTACTTGTCTTTGTTAGTTGTTACTTACTAGTATTAAGGAATCAAACTCTTTAGATTGATTCTTCATTTATCTTGTATTTACAAGAACACACAAGAACTAAACTTTCTAGTTTATGTTCCACATTTAAATATCTTGAAAGATTGTAAGTTCGTGTGTTGAAAATCATTACTTGTAATTCATGTTTGTAAACATAAAGTTTACATTCTTAAAGATCATGACTTTGGTTTGAATCTTTAAAGTATGAACAACCATGACTTGTTAACTTGTTTATTTAGTTTATTACTTCATTTACTTGCACTTTAATTTCATGAATCATGTTGTTGTTGGTCAAGTGTTACTAGTTAACTTTGATCTCATTTTTCTTGAACTAAAGTTAACTTTAAAAGTTCAAGAACATGGAAGTATAACTTTTTAGTTATAACTTCATACACTTGTGTTAGATTTAACTTAATAACTTTAGATCTAGACTTTTGGGTCTTGGATCTTCAAGATCTAACTAAGAACTATGTTCTACATCTTAAGATCTTGATTAGTTAGTTTACTTTCAAGTTTGTAGTTCAATATTACTTTTATAGTTCATGTATGTGTTAAATCTAAGACTTTGATGTAACTTTGGTTCATCAAACTACATACAACACTTAATTGAGTTGTGCTACATGTCTTAGACTTACACAAGTGTTATGATGGTGAAACCTTGGTTAAGATGATGCAAACACATCAACGAGTTGTACACTTGAAGCTATATGCATCAAGGATGAGAACCGTGATAAGCATCGAGTACCAAGAACCACCGGAACTTACTGTTTTACTGTTTCTGTGTCTGACCCGTACAACATGGGCTACTGTAAAGATGATTTTCAGATATCTCTGTTCGATTAGATAACTTTTCATTTAAGACTCGTCTTAATCCGAGTTACGGTTTAGGATTTATGGCCCTCCGATCGTCACTATGTTCTTTTAACGTTGTGCTGAAAATTCTGACCTACTCGCACTTAGACCGTCACCACGGTCAAACGAAGAAGAGTTTGCTTCTGGGATTTTTACCACAACTAAAGGACTCATATACGGAGCCATGGCCACTTGTCTCACCTTATTTCAGTAGGTATAGAGGCCGTGGTGACTGATCCAAGTCAGCCTTTGTTTTAAACTTCTTTCATGAACGAAACTTACTTTACACCTTTTGTTTGATGATGAATGATGATGACCCTAAAGACCTAATTTACATACATTTAAACCTATTTGGATGATTTACTGACTTAGTACTATTTGACTTAGGTTAAGGACTTTCCGGACCTACGTACTTGCTTATTTCCCGACTCGACTTTACCACTACTTTACCACTGTGAGTTATAGCATTCCCTTTTTTACTTTAACTATTTTGGGAACTGAGAATACATGCGCATTTTACACTTTACTTACTAGGTACGAGTACTTAAACTTATATATGTGTAGGTTATACAACGGCATAAACATTCCCTTTAGCTCGGTAACGTTTAGTCATTGGTTTTTGAACCGGTGAACGCGAATCTTAGATATGGATCCATAGGGTTTGACATCCCCACTCGGGCTAGTCGCGCTAGAATTTAACGAGTATTTAATACTTTGTAAACATACACACTTGCCAAGTGTACTTTCAGGGTGTATAAACATTAAGTTAGTTACCAAGTGCCCACGATTAAACATATACTTTATCGTACTGTTTTGAAACGCTCTTTGTAGCACTGAAATCTCGTGGCCTACCTTACATACTGTTATACTTAAACTATAGCTCACCAACCTTTGTGTTGACGTTTTTAAGCATGTTTTTCTCAGGTCCTTAAAGTTGCTTCCGCTGTATACTAGTCTTGCTGTAGACACCCGCTGCTCTAGAGTTATCACCGCATGAACTGTTTATCTTGCATTTAAACTTATTTACTTTTGAAACTATGATTTGTAATGACCTAAGGGTCACGTACTATTATCTTTGCTTCTAGTCATAGAAGCATACTTTTGGTTGTAAAACAATTGACGTTGGTTATGACGTCAACTTTTATCATGAATGCAAACGTATTTTGAAATAGCATATAGTGTTTGACCTTGTAATGATCCTGTTGTTGATGATTCATACACGATGGTTTTGTACGGGGCATCACATTTGGTATCAGAGCATTGGTTGTAGGGAATTAGGTTGCATTAGTGAGTCTAAGACCGACCCGAGTAGGATTTACTAATAGGACTAATCTACAACTTGCTAGTTTACTTGTTTCCGCTGAACTTACTGCATACTACTGCTTACTTTTACTGCTATATGCCGTATGCTATTACATGATTTCACTACTGAAGCGACCAGTCCTAATCCATCCAGACGAAGTCCATATCGATTACAACCAATTCACAATAGTTGGTTACATCGCGAGGTACTTGACCTCTATATGATACATTTTACAAATATTGCATTCGTTTTTAAAAGACAAACTTTCTTTACATCGAAAGTTGACGACATACGTACCATTTCATAACATATTCAACTATAATTGACTTAATAATAATCTTAATGAACTCAACGACTCGAATGCAACGTATTTTGAACTATGTCATGCATGACTCCAAGTAATATCTTTAAAATGAGCAAATGCACAGCGGAAGATTTCTTTCGTACCTGAGAATAAACATACTTTCAAATGTCAACTAAAAGGTTGGTGAGTTCATTAGTTTATCATAAATATTCATTTCCATCATTTTAATAGACCACAAGATTTCTCATAAATAAACGTCCCATGCATAGAGACAAAAATATCATTCATATGGATTGAACACCTAGTAACCGACATTAACAAGATGCATATAAGAATATCCCCATCATTTCGGGATTCTCCTTCAGACATGATATAAATTTCGAAGTACTAAAGCATCCGGTACTTTGGATGGGGTTCGTTAGGCCCAATAGATCTATCTTTAGGATTCGCGTCAATTAGTAGGCTGGTTTACTAATTCTTAGGTTACCAAGTAAAATGGGCATATTCAGCTTCGATCATTCAACCATATAACGTAGTTTCGATTACTTGTGTCTATTTCGTAAAACATTTATAAAAATTGCGCATGTATTCTCAGCCCAAAAATATAAAGGGTAAAAAGGCAAATGAAACTCACCTAATGTATTTTGTAGTAAAAATACATATGACTATATTGAACAATGCAGGGTTTGGCCTTGGATTCACGAACCTATATCATTTGTATATAAATTAAAATGTGTAATCGTAATCGAACAAGCTTATATATATTATTTCTTAAATTATATATTATACTTATTTAATTTGTGTATATATTTAAAATGTTTAATATCTACCTACTTAGTTATATTAATATTTTTATATACATACTTGTTTAAGGTTTAAAAATTGATAGTTTGTTATTTGTAAGTATTTCTATAAATAATCTTAGTAGGTTTGATATATATAGTTATGTGCAATTTTAATATAAGTATAGTTTATATAATAAGTATATTTATGTACAAAATATTTATTTGCTTAAAATGATAGTTTTGATTTTAATGATTTACTAATAATAATAATAATAATTTTATAAAAAAAATTAATAATATTAATAATAATATTGAGATTGTTAATAATAATACTAATAGTTACAAAAGTGTTACTAATACTAATATTAATGAAAATAATGATAATTTGTATTATTTTCATAATAGTGATAGTAATAATGTTAATAATAATGATCCTAATCATAATAATAATAACAATACAACTGTTAGTGATAATAATAATAATATTCATACTGGTATTTAATATCATAATAAATGAAAGTTTTATCATAATACTTATATTAGTAGTAATAATAGTATTAATAATTATGATACTTGTAGTAATAATATTAATTAATAATGATAATTATAATAAAAAAATGATAATAATACTAAAAATAATAATAATAATACTTATACTAATACTAATGATAATAATAATAATAACAATAATATTCCTAATACTTAATAATAACAATGTTGATAATAATAACAATAATACTAATACTTAATAATAATAACAATATAATTTTTAACAACAATAATAATAATAATACAATTAATAATAATATCAATAATGAAAATGATAATAATAATAATAATAATAATAATAATAATAATAATAATAATAATAATAATAATAATAATAATAATAATAATAATAATAATAATAATAATTTTGGTATTAAAAACTACCTTATAAGCCCTTTTAAAAAAAATTGCACCACGCAAGGATCGAACCCGAGACCACTCGCTTAACCACCAACTCCCTTAGCCATCAGACCAGTTCTGTCTTTCTATTATAACCCGAGACCTATTTATATTTATTCCATATCTATTTTTCTGTTTATATGCTTCATCTTCTTCATTATTAATCGAATCATAAAACAAGCCAAACCTTAACTGCGAATTACTATATTAAGTTAAAGCCTTCAACAACTAATATTCAACCTATATTGATCACAACTAATTGTAAAAAAAAAAAAAAATTAAAAAAAAGACAGCTGCTCGCTTCGCTGTTTCTGTTTTAAAAAAAATTCGACTTTGGTTTTGTGATTCGTTTTAGTTTATATTCCCTAAATGAAAAAAGTTTTAAATCACATCTATAAACTTTATCAATCATCAATTTAATAGAAAACATCAAAACTCTTACAAATTTCATCATGAACATATTGTTTGACTTTTTTGAAATAAGTGTTTGACTCAAAAATTAGAACTAGTTAGTAAAAATCAAAGACTGAAACTTTACAGGTAGATTGAATGAATGAATCCTAATCTATCTGCATTTTTACTTTTTGAAAAACAACTCAAATTCAAGGTTTTGTGAAAAAGAGTTCTTAAAGAGTAAAAAAAAATAAAAATAGAGAAAGACATAAAAAAAAATCAAACCGTGTTCTTCAATTCTATTTGAGTCTTCTCCCCATCGTCTTACATATAATAACATATATAAATAATTGAAATCATCTATTATTACTACCTAAATATTGACACCCTGTGTCATAAATCAGGCTAATTAATTCCCTGCTCTTTATACCTACAATTCCAATTCCATACTAATAATTCCTACATTTCCAATTTTAATACGTTTAATAAATTAATATATATATATATATATATATATATATATATATATATATATATATATATATATATATATATATATATATATATATATATATATATATATATATAAATTCATTAAATTGTTACATAAAAAGGCAATATTTAGGTAGTACTCCGTAATACATTTTAAAATGATAAATTTATTTAATTAAATCCTTTTATCCCGCTACTAGCCACAATTGTATCTCTCCACCGTTTCTTCTCCCTATTTGAGTTTAATTCCAGATTCATGGTGGACGGGTAAGCAATTGCATCTCCTGCATGAACCCTACCTTCCCCATAATTCAATCGTCTATCTCCCTTCATCCTAGATCTGTATCCGGTAACCCCAATTTTCCCAACGCGAGCCCTATTCAATTCCTATACTACAGTCAATTTTAATCCAAGATTTGGTTTGCTAAACAATTGGTCGGTTACTCTGTTTCATATTACTCCAATTCAATATCTGAATTAAATGTGGATGTTGTAGACCCCTTCGTTTATCCAATTGGATATCTTAATTCAATTCGTCTGTTGAATAGCCCATTGGTTTCCTGCATTACCAGTTAGATGTTTGGGATGGGTATAAATTGCAAGGTCAGTCAGTGTTGTATACAATATCACCTGCAACAGAATATTAAATTAATAATATTACAATGGCACATGCTAAAGAAACCTCTGCCGGCAGTGTTGAGAGAAATGCATACGCCTTTCTTAGGTAGCTCGAAATTGGCAAGGAAGCTGAGGTGAAACTCATGATATGTAGAAGTTGGGATACATATACCGCGTACTGCACGTATCTGAGCACAGACTTCATCGCTTCAGATGAACAGGTCTACAAATTTACTTTAGAATTGCATTTACATTGGATAATTTTGTTGAATTATTATGTCCTTAGTTCTAAATGAATATGTAATTAGTGGCTGAGGTTCAAATAGGTGCATGATAGTTATTAACTTTTGTTCAGAACTATATCCTATTACAGGTTTTATTGATAAACAGACGTCAAATCTATTTTTGTTAAAATGATATTGTTTGACAGTGCACTATTCCTCATATTTATTCAGTGCTTTACTTTCGATCGTGTTTAAAGGTCATAGATATTGGTTTTTAGGCTGTGTGTCACACTTTGGCAATAGGTGTATTTAGAAGGTATTTAGCCACAAATAAAGGTTATCAGCCTTTGTTTTTTAGCTGTGTGCATGTTCATCAATTATAGCTCAACTCAATCTGTTATACGACTATGCAACTCAGGCCTTACCCCTTTTATTAATGTTGTTCTTTTGTGTGTGTTTTGATTTATTCAAAGAAATGAAATAATTGAATATATATGTTTTGAATTTATAAAAGATGTCTTATTTTATTTTTCGGAGTCTTGAATAATTGTGACTTTAAATATTTTTGTTATTACATGATATTTTTGATATTTGATAAAACTTAATGAATTGCCTTTCATGTGACGCAGGGTGATGTAATCCAGTTGACCGCTAAGAGCAACGTTGCTCACCATTTCATCCCCCGATTGAAGGAGGGATCCGTCTACTTGCTCAACCACTTTGATGTGGTCCGTAATAAAGACGAGTACCGTATTATGAAGGACAACAAGCTGCTCATTCAGCTCACCGGCTCCACGTTCCTCAGAAAACAGCCCACACGTGACGAAGCTTTGTTTGTCTGTCATCCCTTTCGCTGCGTTGAAATGGAATACATGGAACTGACTTCGGGCAAATACGTCATCGGTATAGCTTACTTACCCCTGCCCACTTCTTTACCTACAGTTTATTGTTCTTTTAACTTACTAAAAAAGTTGATTCTGAATGCTATAGATGTAGTTGGGCGTGTCCTAAACGTCGGGGAGCCCCAGACACAGAAATCAGGGGCGGTCATTCTAGAATTTGACCTTGCTAATGAAAGGTGCTCAACAATCTAAACTCTAACCCATCTGTCAATAGGTATATGTATGTTTGTTTCTAATCTTTTACTTTTGCATAGGGTTCGAAGAATGAAAACCACACTTTGGGGAACCTTGGGTCCGTCTTTTGTGGAGAGAATGCCTGCTGCTAATGCTTTGTATTGCATCATTCTGACGTTCGTGTCCGTCAAAAAGACCTTCAACGGTACCCTCTCAACATAGCGTTCTCCAATTACTTCGAATCCTTAATGCCCTGTTTATATCATTGAGTTTTAACTATTTGCAGGCAACCTATCTCTCTCGAGCACCTCCGCCACCCAAATTATCAATGACATCCAGATTCCAATGCTTGCAAAGTTCATAGAGAAAATGAGGTTTTGTCCACAGTAATACTAAGATGTCATATTGACATTATTCACTGGTTTGCTCTAAAATAACTCCCACTATTTTTTTTTTGCAATGGCGTTGATCTCCCAGCCGACGTGGAAGACACTTCTGCAGTGTGGCAGCTTCCACCACCAAAAGAGGGAACACTTTCTGAGCTGATTGCAATGGTGCGGAAGGGGAAAAAGCACATCGTACGTACCACTGCGCCTACGACCTGACCTTCTTATAGTCGGACGATGTGTTCAAGTGCCGAGTCGAGATCACAAACATCCGCCTAAAAAACAGCTGGTACTACATCACTTGTAGTGTCTGCAAGGCACGGAAGGGGCTCTCATGAAAGCATAACCAATACTGGTGCGAGTCGTGCAGCGATGTTGTCCCAGAACCACTATCAAGGTATTGACTTCAACGATAGCAACATTTACAAATGTGATGCTTAACCACCTGAGCTTCCTTTCTAACAAAGGGTTTGTCACACGTGTTTGAATGTTTCAGATTTCATGTGGAATGTGATGTCACAGATGGAACTGCTTCCACAGTTGTTGTTCTTTTCGATGAGATAGTTGAGGAACTAACGAACACCACTGCAGTGAGGCTGTTGCTCGAGCTAGGCGCGGTAAGCCTCTATTTTTAATAAACTTCACACGTTAATAGGTGTTTACTTTGCTAACGTGTTGCAAATTAGGAGACTTGCAACACGGTGTTGCCGAATGCACTCGCTAATCTCCTGAATACCAAGCAAGTCATTTTGTTGAAGACAATATCCTATTTTGAGCACGGACCATATGAGAGTTTCAACTGTGTTAAAGTATACCCTCACGAAATTCCTGCCGAGAACCCACCCACTGAAGATTCGGGAGACGATTTAGGGCCTGCAACCGTTGACAAAGGTTTGAAACTGGTCAGCCCTTTGCCCTCAGCAGCAAAGGTCACAAAGAGAACCATAGAAGTTCCTACTCCTTTGAAGGTTGCAGAGCGTGTCACTCGTCGCAAGTAAGATGTTAATTATATTTGTATTCACACAGGACAGTTACATGTATTGGACCAGCCCTACACGCACAACTAAAATTGTTATCTTTTATGTTTGTGACCTTCATACACCATCGTTATTCTTATATACACCATTATGCTCCCCCCCACAGGTTTGTTGTTACAAGTGACACTGAGGATGAGGATGGGATAGCTGGAGATGATACAAATCCCAAGAGTAGCGTTCGTACCGACGCATAGGTTATTTTTAAGTGATAAATAAAAAGGGTAAGCCTGTTGACTTTAAAAATTTCCATGTTGGTTTTCTAAGACACTTTTTGGGTTTCATGTATTTTTGTTTTGTTTTCATGCTACTTAAAATAATAAACTGCCTCAATAAAAGCAATTTTTGCTTATACATCGACAGCCTTCATTTTCATTATGTTTGTGTTGTGTTGGTTGATATTTAAACGCATTACACACATTATTTGTCTATGATATTCCCAAATCAAGTGCTATGCCTTTTTTGCGTATAGCGTGAAATTTCCATAATGCCTTTTATAGGTGCGTGACCTGTCACCTTCTAAACTGAGTCAGGATGTCGTTAGAAATATATTTAGCGATCACAATGTCGTCATTCAAAAATAGACTTTGTTACTGTGTGTGCTCATCTCAGGCCTAAATTGCAGGTTCTTACCAAGAGTTTTTTAAATGTGCAGGTTTGAACACTGGCTACACAGCCACTGTATGTGTAGGTGTTGCCAGATATGTGCAACATGCTACATATCTTGGATGATTAGAAAAGGTATGTAACTGTCAATCAAATCGTGTCCATGCTAAGTTTTTTACAATGCCACAACGTCAGTACAAAACACATTGTATACCTTGCTTACGAATTGGTTTTCATTTTCCATTGTACATTTTAGGCGTTTAGTGATAGAACTGAATAAACCTCCATCGTATATATATAAGTGTTGTATGGGTTTATTGTTTGATATATATTGTTTGGATGAGCTAGAGCTTCACGAATTGTTTTTATAGAACTGAGCAAACCTCCATCGTATATATATAAGTGTTGTATGGGTTTATTGTTTGATATATATTGTTTGGATGAGCTAGAGCTTCATGAATTGTTTTTAGTGGTTCAGTTTATGTATATATATATACATATATATGTATATATATATATATATATATATATGTATATATGTATATATGTGTATATAGTACATCTATGTTTGAATACATAAACACAAGTAATATATAGACCATCGTGAAGTTGGTGGAAATTATATGATGTCCAGTCACTGTTTTCTCAGATTCCCTTTCCTGTGTGCAGGAACTTTCATTACCAAAAACTGGGAGGACGCAACCGACCCTTTGTAAACACCCCATCCAAGTCGTCAGGTAATTACACGAGGTACTTCATTTTGAAACGGGTCAATAGAATTTAATATAAGTTAGCAACTATACATAGCTGAGCAGTTGAGAAAATTTGGGATCACGACAAGAAACTCTAAACATGATAAAACTACCGATGTTGGAGGGATTAACAATGAAATCCCTGATTTGAAGGCTAAATATAGATGCGGAGATGCTTATTTGTGAGCCTAAATCCCCCATGTTGTACATCTGTTGCTTAAAGAAAAAAAAATTCCTGCCACTGCTTAACATTTTTCGTATATATTATGGAGTAATTACATAACATCGTGCTTTCGGCTTATAACACTAATTTAATTAGTTTTGTATACTGACAATATGATTGTGCTTTTGTTTTATTAAGAAATAAAAATAAGGGTCTGTATATTAAAAGATTTTATTAAACTTTCTTTATTATTAGGGAATTTCTTATGTCTTATAATATGCAATTAATTGCAACATGTTAAAATAATTAATTCGTGGTATGACATCTCATTACGATAATCGAAAAACCTTTAAATGGTGTAAACTTTATTGCTTTGTTGCTGATTTTGTTATGTACTGATGTCATAATTTAGTTGCTCCTATGTATTTATTCATGATCTGATATTGTGCAGTTATTTGAACTTTTTCTGATTACTTCTCAGATTGTTGCAAAACCTGAGCTTCTTTAACCTAAAAGTTAACTGATTTACATTTATATAACTTTTATAATATAATCAGTTTACAAAACTAATATTATTGTGGACCATTACTCTGGTTTTATGCTCTTTCACTGATTATTTTTGCAACCTTATCAGAAGTTTGTAATATCACGATTTCTGTACCAATTTATCGGAAGGTCTAAACAAGTTATTGTTTTGTTATTAATTTTGTTTAACAAGGTCTATTCAGGTTAATATTCTTAACAAGGTCTGAACAAGTCTCGCTAGACCTGCCCGGAAACTGGAGTTTAAAATGTTATTTGCTAACTTCGGTTTCTAAAAAGGCCCGGGTCAACTGGGTTGAGAGTTAAGTTTATTAATGACGGAACCCTTTCATGTTTCCCCTTCACAATTACTACTCTTAAACTCTATAACTTATATGCAATACTATTAATAATATTAATTAGCCTGGAAATGTTAACACCCCTATGAATACTAACAGTCCCAGCTGTTACTTTCTTGAACAGGCCTATAAGTATACTTTGCACATTCTACCAGCTCCTCATCTTACATGGCTTCAACTACATTGCCCTCCCCCTCTGCCCATATTTCCAAAGGAATGCCCAGTGTTGTCTTCACCATTTAAAGTTGAATTACTTTCCCATTCAATCTTTGATCAATTTTTTTTTACAGGTGTTTGGAAGCATCTGCAGCTCACAGATTTATTCAATGGACCCATATCAATTCACACTTCAACAGCACCTGGACCGAATGGGCGAACGCAGGTGTTCTGTGGGCTCATAATACGTGACCCACCGTACTTTCATCCAGGTTTATCATCGTCTATCCTAAAATTTTATACCTAATAGAATATAACATTTTTTTCCTTGAACGTTCCAAAGTTTCATGGTAGAACCGATTAAAACAGATGGTTATTAATTGTTGATATGAATTATGCTCATTTGCTTTGTAAAGCTATAACAACCTAAACTCATTTAATATCATAATTTGGCTATGGTTTAAAAAAGAAAAAAAGGTGTTAAACTCGGCCTACTCTAAATGACCATGTACTAGAAGGAGCTGACACCCTCGCCAAGTTATTTTTTAGGTTGTCGTCATCTTAGGTTGTGATTAGTTAACGGGCATGATACCATTGTTGCTTTGTTTGTACTTATACAAAACACGTTGACATTATATGACTGCCGATTTGTGTAGCTATAATTAAAAAAAAAACCAGTCAATACAAAATTACTTATTTATGAACGGTCCATTACATACTCACTGTCACTGTTCACCATAATCTGTATACTCAACTATCGCCAATTTGTTCAGGAAGTACAAGTATTGAGGATCAAGCGTACAATAACCCCTCCAACAATACCACCCCTCTGGACTCAGGTAATAACACCCCTGCATAAAAAATATGTGTACTTTAATTTACGCCCTCGGCCCTCATCAGCCTGCCACTGTAGTTCTCCCCAGGTAATTGGTCAAATTGTCGTCATGTTAGTTTGTGATTAGTTAACGGGCATGATACCATTATTGCTTTGTTTGTACTTATACAAAACACGTTGACATAATATGACCGCCGATTCGTCTGCCTATAATAAAAAAAAAAGAAACATACCATAAAAAATGACTTATTTATGAACGGTGCATTACATTTTCACTGTCAGTCTTCACCATTATCTGAATACTCAGCTATCGACAATTTGTTCAGGAAGTAGAAGCGTTGAGGAACAAGCGTTCAATAACCCTGCCAACAATAGCATCCAGCTGGACTCAGGTAATAACACCCCTGTACAAAAAATAGGTGCCTTCTGCTTTACATGCTCGACACCCATCAGCCTGCAACTGTAGTTGAAAAATGAGGTGGCTAAAGCTGGTCATTTTCTATTCGGCCCCTACCTTAACAGTCCAATGTCACCCGACTCCCGTTTTTGCATCTCCCATGTATATAGAGATGTATAAATATGTCTATGGTTATAAATATAGACACGTGCATAAACGTATCTATGAATATATAGGTAAGAATATATATATGAATAAAATATATGTTTTGATATGTGTATACCTAAATATATATATATATATATATATATATATATATATATATACACACACACACACACGCACACATGGATGGTTTTTAATATTTTCCCGATTACCAGGTGGTTTAGAGCGGATTCAACTCTCGGATTTCCTAAAGGGCCCGATGACAATTTATACATCATCAAAAACATCAGGCTCTGGAGGAATACTTTCGTTCGGTGGCCTGGTCTTAAATATCTGACATTATGCACACCAGAATGCAGGTGCCAGGATAACAACTACATCAGTCAACAATTTACCAATTTATACTCCGAACCATCCAGGTACCCCTACACTATGCATACAACCACCCTCTATCCCCCTTTTCAGCGTATCTCTGCTTTTTTTTGCATTTATTTGAATTTAGTAACAGTATCTATTGGCTTTCCTGATTGGAACCAGATAACTTCCTGCTGCCTCTATCGAGTTTGTTAGCTGGTCACCTATCCCTCTACTCATCAACAACGAACACACAAAATGGAAAAAGCTAAAAATACTATTGTCTAAAATTGACTGCACCCTCCGAGACGAACATAGCTACACATGACCCATCATATATTTGCAGCCCTCAAGCAGTGACCCAAAAGCCCGGATGTTCCCCAGGTAACTTGAGAAATTATACTCCATCTTCAAAATATTCCACTCTTTAACATAACACCCCCTATATACTCCGTTTATTTATATTGTCCCAGCTGTGTTGACTACGGATCCAAGAGTTTGTACGAAACGCCCAATAACACCCGCATCCACCTCGGCAGGTAATCATTCCCGCATTAAATTATATACAAATGTTGTTTTTTATTTAAAATTGCCCAAATTCCAATAAACGGCAGCCTACGACAAGCACACTTCATAGATTATCGTAGAGTGGTTCCCATGTGTATGCCTGCTAAATTTCCTTCTACTTCCTATATAATATATGCCAATGTATCTTTAGTACTGAACAGTGATTTGCTAAATTTGTATATGCTGTCCATACGATGTGTGATGTGTAGATGGTTTACATAAATTTGTATATCCATTATTGCTGAGAAATAGTAATGTTGACTAAAGTTATCGATACACAATTAGACAACACCAATAATAGAAAAAACGTAGTAAATAACAGAGTTATTTGTAATTATAGGTATTTGCTGTGGATGTGTATATGCTGTTTCCTTAATAATCTTATTAAATTATTATCTTTAGTATTAACAATAGTTTTGGTAAATTTGTATATGCTACGCATACAATGTCTGATGTGCGTATGATGTTTCATGCGGTGTCTGATGCGCATAGGATGTCCGGTGCCCATACGATGTCTGATGTGTATATGTTGTTTCATTGGCACTGAAAAGTGTTTTGATAAATTTGTTTTTTACAAATCTTGGATAAAATAATTACTATTTTGAATAATCTAATTTGAAAAACCCCTGCTACTTCAATCCACCAGGCACACATGTTTCTTATCGTTCTCATGGACCTCCTTCGTTTAAGTGCCGGAACTGTGACGCAACAATGTGGTATGAAGAACGGAACAACAAGCCAAAAAACACTTCCAGACCGTCCTTCTCAATGTGTTGTCAAAATGGAAAAGTCTTACTCCCACAGCTCATGCCGTCTCCTCCGTTGTTACAGTCATTGCTTGATTACAATGATTCTATATCATCTAAATTCCGAGAACAAATACGCATATATAACAGCATGTTTTGTTTTACATCTTTTGGGGCTAAAATAGACCATTCTGTTAACCGTGGTCGAGGCCCGTATACATTTAGGATAAGCGGACAAACCTATCATAAAATTGGTTCACTTATACCAGAGGCTGCAGGGACACCAAAATATGCACAACTCTACTTTTATGATACAGAAAACGAAGCAAGAAATCGTATGTTCGCTTTCTTAGGCCACGATTCTAAAGAGACAGTTGATGAAACCCTAACCAAGAATCTCATTAGCATGCTAGATGAGTACAGTGCCGTAGCAAAGACATTTCGTATGGTAAGGGATTGGTCAAGTAATAACCCAACGTTAGATTGTGAACTACATTTAGTTGCTAAAATAACCACCTCACGACAATATAATGCACCCAATGTTGGTGAAATAGCTGCGTTAGTTACTAGCGACTTTGGCCACTGCAATTCTTCATGAGATATCATCGTCCAAAAAAAGAATTGTGCCCCCAAAAGAATATCAGAGCTACATCAACTTTATATGGCGTTGCAATACCCTTTACTATTTCCATACGGTGAAACCGGATATTACGAAGCGATACCATATAATAATAATAGTGGGAAAAGGTAGACTGCCAGGGGTTACGTCACAATGCGAGAGTACTATTGTTATAGGATTCAGTATAGTGAAAATGAGGGCACAACTCTCCTAAGAGGTGGTCGATTATTCCAACAATTCTTGGTCGACGCATATACATCCGTTGAAGAACAAAGATTGTAGTGGGTAAGACATCACCAAAATGAGTTGCGAACCGACCTATACAATAATGTTTGTGATGCTGTTACAAGGGGCGACACGTCAGCGACATCAATCGGAAAGAGAATTATTTTGCCAGCTTCCCATACAGGGAGTCCACAATATATGGTCCAAAATTACCAAGATGCAATGGCTTTATGTCGGGAATTTGATAACCCTGATTTATTCATCACCTTCACTTCTAACTCAAAATGGCCCGAAATTGATGGAATACTCTCCTATGTCGACGGTCAAAAGGCACCAAATAGCCCAGAGATTGTCGCCCGAGTATTCAAACAGAAACTAGATGCTCTGACAAATGATAACATGAAAGAACACATATTTGGCACATGTCAAGCAGGTACAATGAACACCTACTTAAGCATTCCCACTTACGCATAATGCCATGTTTTTTTACTTTGATAATTTACCGTTTTAAGAACCACCCACTAGGTTACATATATGTTAACAATCCCTTTAACCCCATATGTTGTTGCAGGCCTCTACATTATCGAATTCCAAAAGCGCGGATTACCTCATGTACATATGTTAATATGGTTGACACGTGATTACAAGTGCAATACACCATCAGACATCGATGATCTCATATCAGCAGAGATACCCTCTCAAATACATGATCCAGAAGGGTTTAAAGCAGTCACTGAATACATGTTGCACGGACCTTGCGGTGGTACGCATATGGATGCTCCTTGCATTATTGATAGGAAATGCTCAAAACACTTTCCTAAACTATATTATGCAGAAACCACTATTGACGAAGACGGGTACGCCAATTATAGGTGCCGCAACAACAGAGTCAAATTTCGCAAGAACAACACTAACCTTGATAATAGTTTTGTTGTCCCCTACAATAGATATTTGTTGCTCAAGTACAACGCCCATATTAATGTCGAATGGTGCAATAGATCTCGCGCAATCAAGTACTTATTCAAATACTTAAACAAAGGTCCGGATCGAGCAACAATAGTCATCCAAGAAAACATGATCCCCAACGAAAACTCAACAGTGCAAACTGTTATTAACGTTGACGAAATTAAGAATTATTTGGATTGTCGATATTTATCACCGTGTGAGGCCGTCTGGCGATTGTTTTCGTTTGACATCCATTATTCAAGACCATCGGTTATCAAATTGTCATACCATTTGCCTAATCAACAATCAGTGACATTGCGCGATTCCCGGCAACTCCCTCCCATTCTACACAGAGAGAGCGTTAAAGAGACAATGTTTACACAATGGGGTGAACTTAACAAATAGGATGAACATGCGCGGTTCCTAACTTACCCAAAAATCCCCAAAGATTACGTGTGGAACCAAGACGCCAAAAGATGGACCCGGAGAAAACTAAGAACATGCATCGGACGCATTGTCTATTCAAATCCTGCATCAGGTGAACGTTACTATCTACGGATGTTGTTGAAAATAGTTAAAGGGCTCCATTCTTTTGAAGAAATTTGAGCTGTAGATGGTACATTGCACCCCACATTTAAAGATGCATGCTTTGCACATGGTTTGTTGAACGATGATAAAGAATGGACAGAAGCCATCTCTGAAGCAAGGCTATGGGCAACAGGTTCGCAACTGCGAGACTTATTTGTGACCATGTTACTCTTTTACAATGTAAGTCAACCACTCACACTATGGGAACTAAATTGGGAAGCTTTATCAGAGGACATTCTCTATAAAAAAAAAAGGAAAATATTCAACTTTCCAGATTTGATCCTAACCGAGGCTCAGCTTAAAAATTATTGCTTAGTCGAGATACAAGGAATTTTAAATAAAAATGGCAAATCTTTAGCTGACTTCCCCGAGCTTCCGCAGCCAGACCAATCAATGCTAACCCAAATGGACAACCGTCTAATACGCGAGGAATTAAACTACAACATAAAAGAAATGACTACCTTACATAACACCCTTTTCAGCTCACTCAACCCAGAGCAACTACAAATATATCTCCAGGTCATTAACGCTGTTCATAAACAACAAGGTGGTCTATTTTTTTTATATGGTCCTAGTGGCACTGGGAAAACATTATTATACAATGCCGTCCTCGCAAAATTAAGGTCAGAAAGGCTGATTGTGCTCGCAGTTGCATCTTCAGGTGTGTTTACCTTTGACTATATATGGTTGCCAACTCAACTTACCATTAACATATTACCTACTACACAAAAAAACATTTCATACATGCTACCACTACCAACACTAACAAGCCTAAACTACAGGTATCACATCATTGCTTTTACCCGGAGGGTGGACAGCACACACTCGATTCGTCATCCCACTGGAATTAATGGAAAACAGCACATGCGGAATAAAACAACAAACACACTTGGCATCACTTATTCAAGAAGTCCGTTTAATAATTTGGGATGAGGCGTCAATGACTCAAAGGTTCGCTTTCGAGGCCCTAGATAAAACTTTGCGAGACATTTTAGGGGCGAAGGATGATAGAAACAGATCAAAGATTTTTGGAGGTATGCCTGTCTTACTAGGGGGCGACTTTAGACAAATACTTCTAGTGATACCAAAGGGCAAAAGACAAGAAATAGTTCATGCATGCATTAACAGGTCCGAATTATGGCAACATTGTAACCTGCACACACTATCTCGCAATATGCGTGTGAACGAATACACTCCAGATGGACATCTTGATGCACGAAAACAAAACTTCAATAAATGGGTACTAGATATAGGGGAAGGTAAAGTTCCTGCAATTGCTAAAGATAGGGAGGATGAGCCAACATGGATAAAAATTCCCGAAGAATTCATTATATCTTCAAGCAAGCCCCCGATTGAAACGATCGTTGACACGATATTTCCAGATTTCCCCGTGAGACAGGATGATGAAGATTACTTACGAGAGGGGGCTATTTTGACACCAAGAAATGATGACGCGGATGAGATTAATAAACATATGTTCAAAAAATTACAAGGAGCAACAATGACATACAAAAGCTCTGATGAGATTTGCAAGGGATTAACCGACAGCATGGAACAACAACAAACATATCCCGTGGAATACTTAAATACATTAAACTTCCCTGGTGTTCCTCCTCACAAACTTAAGCTAAAATTAGGTCAAACAGTTATGTTGTTACGAAACCTGCCCAACCGCAGGTCTGTGCAACGGAACACGTCTCTTCCTAACAGATTTCAAAAAGTTTGTTCTTCAAGCCCGGATTATAATAGGCTCGCATATAGGAAAAACAGTCATCATTCCACGGATTGTTCTTACGTCGGCCCAAACAAAATGGCCCTTTGTGATGCAACGAATTCAATTCCCAGTCAAGCCCTGTTATGTAATGACAATAAACAAAAGCCAGGGACAATCTTTAAAATCTGTCGGTCTTTACCTACCGAAACCAGTTTTTAGCCACGGACAACTATACGTTGCCCTATCATGAGTAACCGACCCAGCTGGTTTAAAAATAGTCATGATAAATGATAGCGACGAACGTTTAAAGGGTCACACACGAAATGTTGTGTACAGGGAAACTTTCTTCAACTTGAAACATGATTCATAGAGGTATGCTTACTACTAATTTCAATCATTTAATTATTTCATCTCAAACACCATGATTTGATGTTATTATTCCACAATGCAGATTCCACACATTTTGGCACCCCCGCACCAACCTTCGCGAGGTATTTTATTAGCATTTTACTTTCATATACTCACTAACTTTATTAGTTGTGCACATAATGCCATTCATTGATTAGAATTCCATCATTACCATAGACATATTACACGAAAAGGGCATCGGATTTGTTGGAAAACATCAGCTACTACTAAAGTCGAAGGCACATCAACAGTGGACTAACTATGTTCATCAATCCCTTTCTCATCCTTAATAATACAAGTGTTATAGTTTTTTTTGTATAATCATTTGTATGGTTGTAGATAAATAAATTAAACTTCATGTGTCTTTCATATATTTTTAACTACATACTAACTCAATAACTCAATATGATTGTCGTTAAACCAATTACCAAAGGAATTACCCCCTTTAGCCGATTGCTATACGACCCACCCCACTAACCGCAGACCATACAACTGTTCGTGCAACGCACGGGCACTGCAACTAGTTGATTTAATTAGTGTGGTGTCGACAACCTTTAATAACCAGACAAAGATGAAAGAATAAAATTATCTCACAGAATTAAAGGGGATTTGGACTGTTAACAGAATTTGTCATTGCACTGTGATGGAATTCATTTTAATAATCAGACTAGGGACAGGAGTAATATTCTTATACAAATTGTTTAGGATATAAAGTTGAATACGTGATTTATCTATTTTTATTTAGTTATAAATCGTATTTATACATGTATATATATTAGTATATGTATTTATATTTATATATTGTATCCGTATTTGTTTATATATTTGATGTGTATTTGCATACTGAATTTTGTAACATTACACAATATATAAATCTATTAATAAATTTAAGGATGTTATTAATTTTTAATAAGAATACAAATACTAATAATGATAATAGAAATATATTAAATAATAATATTAATAATAATTTTTATCACAATTATACTAATATTAATAATAAGAATAAGAGTAATTATAAAATGATAATAATAATAATAATATTAATGTTAATACCAATAATAAAAATGATATAATAATAATGTTATTAATACAACTTTATTTTAAACTTGCAATTAAATTTAATGTAGTAGTATTTCATATTATTTTCTATGTTATATAACTATTTAATATACATTTCATAATAACTTATATTGAATTTTATACTTTCTAATATATTACAATATATAGTCAACAATTATGTATAGTATCATATATATCTATAGCTTCATTTTAAATTACCCTTTATTATTTTGTATCTTATTTTACAACTCTAGTTTTAATGTTTAACTTATATTTTATAATTTCAATTTATTATGTATACTTTCATTTATATATATATATATATATATATATATATATATATATATATATATATATCTATATCTATATCTATATATACATAATTGTTCGTGAATTGTTCGTGAATCGTTCGGGGGTAGTCAAAGGTCTAATGTAAACATGAACACAATTCGAAGATTTAGAGATTCAATTAAATAGACTTTGCTTATCGTGTCGAAATCAAATAAGATTCAGGTTTAAATTTGGTCGGAAATTCCCGGGTCATCACAACTACTGCATGCTATTATCTGCTTTCGATTGCATGATACTTGTCGTTATTGCCATGCTACTTACTGTTATACATGATCTAGACTGTTGTAGTTATTTGGCCTAATACGTGCTTGCTTTATGACTTACTGACATGAAAAATTTATTTTTCCTTGTTCAGATGTCGGAAATTCCACCTGCTATCATTTTGGGCAGTTCAGACTCTTCAGCCACTTCACCTGCCACTGTTACCGATCCACCGATCCTGTCAGCGACACACTCTAGTGACCCAGGCGCTTCGACTTCCGGAGCTAGCAGCCATACTCCTGCCCCAATGGCTACTTCTGACAGAGCCCAGGACCCCCGGAGATTCCAGATCCATCTGCCCCAGGACCCTCGGGGTTACAGCCTCGCTCCGGTGATGTTGTGATTCCCACGGAATTTGAGGAGGGTCCATTCCGTAACCAGTATCGCCATTGGTGCCAACGCGCTCCTGACGGACGTCTCGTGCCTATTCCACCCTTCAGATACCGACAGATGATGGCCGCCCGAGGGGAGCCAGTACAGCCACCCGTGCAGCCACCTCCACACGATTCAGATGATCCTTCATCCGACGACTCATCTACAGACGACTCTAGTGATGATGACTCTGACAAGGAGGACCCCGAAGATGCACCTGTTCAGCCACCCTCCACCCCGCCGAAGAAGCGGTATCACTTCGACGATACCATTATTCCGGGGATCAACAGAGGACGAGCATTCACTGACGTATTTGGTCGACGTCGTAGGGTTACCGCCGGAAAGTGGCTTGTGCCGTATCCTACTGATCCTTTCATTCGTAAGCCTTAACGCCTCGCAGCCTCTACTTCTGGAGCCGGACCGTCAGAACCGCCAGCTCCACCAGCACCACCAGTACCGACTGCACCTCCTGCCCCACCCACTCCCTCTGTCGAGGAACTGATGAGGGAGGTGGAGATCCTCCGTGCTCGGGTAACTGAGCTCGAGGACCAGATGTCTCATGTATTGGACATCCTACACCCACCTTCACCGTAGGGATTTTGTAGTAGATTTCATTATGTAATTTAGTTGTAGTTTTATGTTTCACTTATGTATTGTACGAACTTATACAGATGAGCAACTTATTATTAATGAATGGAACTTTGCGTTATTTAATTCTTGCACAATGTTCTATTTACATTACTTTATGATGATTCTGTGGTATTTGTACCTAGATGCATTACTTAATAAACATGTGATGTGTTGATTTCATGTTGGTTACCATATACCGTATTATTACTATTTGCATATTGGATTTTGACTTAAGTCAAAAATTTTGTTTAGAACACCATGACCAACGGACGATCAACATCAACACCTACCGCAGCCCAAATCGAGGAGATGATTGCCAAAAGGGTAGCCGCAGCCATTGCGGAAATACAACCCCAAGCTCCACCGCCACCGCCACCGGTTATTCAACCCATTCGTAATGGGTGTACGTACAAAGAATTCCAAAGCTGCAAACCTCATAACTTCAGTGGAACAGTGGGGCCGGTTGGTCTCACTAGATGGTTCAAGAAATTAGAATCTGTGTTTCGAGTTAGTAACTGCTCGGAAGCGAATAAAACCAAGTTTGCTTCATGCACGCTGCCTGATGGCGCACTAACGTGGTGGAACACGTTGGCTCAAGCAAAAGGTATTGATGAGGCATTTGCTACCCCATGGGAGGAATTCAAAGGGGCCCTGATTGAGGAATATTTCCCTAGGACCGAGATCCAGAAGATGGAGATTGAATTAATGCAGTTAAAGGCTGTTGGGTACGACCTTGATAGTTACAACCGGAGATTTTTGGAATTAGCCCTGATGTGTCCGACAATGGTCACCCCGGAATTCAAGCGTATGGAAAGGTACTTCTGGGGACTTCCTAAGAGCATTAAGGGAAACGTCATCTCGTCCAAGCCACCCAATGTCCCGGAAGCAATGCGCATGGCGCATACTTTAATGAATCAAATTATCATCGATGAACCGGAGAAGGCTAAGTCTGAAGCAGGTAGCAGTGAGAAGCGCAAATAGGATAACAACAGAGGATGGACCTATGATCAAAACTCGGCGAAATGACATGAGGGTTTCAGAGGAAACAACAACGGTGGAAACCCCAATCCGAACACCAACTCAAACCCGAACTACAAGGGAACCTTACCACAATGCAAGAGGTGCTACAAGCACCATACTGGGTATTGTAATGTTGTTTGTAAAAAGTGCCAACGGACTGGGCATATCGGGAAGGACTGCAAGGTTACCACTTTGAATGTGAAGGCGAACCCCAATGGGCCGAAAAAGTGCTACGAATGCAGACAGATGGACCATTTCAGAAATGCGTGCCCCAACAAAAGAAAAGACGACAGACCACCCCGTGGTAGAGCTTTCAACGTTAATGCAAGGGATGCACACGAGAATCCCGACTTGGTGACAGGTATATTCACTATCAACAATTTATTAGCTTCTGTCCTATTTGATACTGGTGCCGATAGAAGTTTTGTATGTAGACACTTTTGCGATAAGATTAATTGGTCGTTAGTCCTGTTAAAAGAGAGTATGCTTGTCGAGATCACCAACGGTAAACTTGAGAAAGTTGACCACATTAGTCGAGGAGCTATTATCAACATAGTTGGTGTGGATTTCGAAATTGACTTGATACCCATTAAGTTGGGAAGTTTTGACGTGATCGTCGGTATGGATTGGTTGACCAAGATAAGGGCCGATATTATCTGTGGAGATAAATCTCTTCGTATACCGCACGGAGACAGTGAACCACTGATCATTTATGGAGAGAGATGTACCTCGAAGCTGAACCTCATTAGTTGCGTGAAAGCGCAAAAGATTATGAAGAAGGGACGTCTTGCTGTCCTATCACATGCGAAAACGGTAGAAACCGAGGTGAAGAATGTGAACGACGTTCGAATTGTGAACGAATTTTCCGATGTCTTCCCTGAAGAATTGCCTGGATTACCGCTGCCGAGAGCAGTAGAGTTTCAGATCGATTTAGTACCAGGATCTGCACCTGTAGCTCGCACACCTTATAGACTCGCACCTTCCGAGATTCAAGAATTACAGAGTCAACTACAAGAGTTATTAGATCGAGGATTTATCCAACCAAGTTTCTCGCCTTGGGGCGCACCCATTCTGTTTGTGAAGAAGAAGGATGGATCCTTCCGTATGTGTATCGACTACCGTGAACTCAACAAATTTACAATCAAGAATCGGTATCCTCTTCCCCGAATTGACGATCTTTTTGATCAACTAGAAGGATCGAGTGTCTACTCCAAGATCGATTTGCGATCCGGTTATCACCAGTTGAGGGTAAACGAAAGCGATGTGATGAAGACTGCGTTCAGAACTCGTTATGGTCATTATGAGTTTCTCGTATTTATGGACCTTATGAATCGTGTCTGCAAGCCTTACCTGGATAAGTTCGTTATCGTCTTCATAGATGATATCCTCATCTACTCCAAGAGCGAAGAAGAGCATGAGCAACACCTTCGACTAGTACTTGAACTCTTGAGGCAAGAGCAACTTTACGCCAAATTCTCCAAGTGTGAATTTTAGTTGAAGGAAGTCCAATTTCTGGGTCATGTTGTGAGTGACCAGGGTATCAAAGTTGATCCCGCCAAGATTGAAGCTATCAGCAAGTGGGAGACCTCCACTACTCCGACTCATATTCGCCAATTTTTAGGTCTCGCCGGTTATTACCGAAGATTTATTGAAGGTTTCTCTCTGATTGCGCGTCCTTTGACCGCGTAGACTCACAAAGGGAAGAAGTTCATTTGGGAACCCGCACACAAATTAGCATTTCAAACCTTGAAGAAGAAGTCAACCACTGCACCTATCTTATCACTCCCTGAGGACAGTGACGACTTTGTTGTTTATTGCGATGCATCGAAAAGTGGTTTTGGTTGTGTACTGATGCAACGATCAAAGGTTATTGCCTATGCTTCTCGTCAACTGAAGATTCATGAACGGAACTACACTACTCACGATCTCGAACTTGGAGCCGTTGTCTTTGCGCTTAAATTGTGGAGACATTATTTGTATGGGACAAAGAGCACTATCTTCACCGACCACAAAAGCCTCCAACACATCTTTGATCAGAAGCAACTGAATATGAGACAGCGTCGATGGATCGAGATGCTAAACGACTATGATTGTGAACTTCGCTATCATCCTGGCAAGGCCAATGTTGTAGCTGACGCTTTAAGCCGAAAGGAGAGGACGACACCTCTTCGTGTTCGGGCTCTGAACATCACCATCTATTCGAATCTCAACAGTCAGATCCGAGTAACCCAAGATGAGGCTCTCAAGGAGGAGAATATATCTCACGAACACTTGAACATCCTCGTTTCTCGACTCGAGGTTAGGGTAACCGGACTCCGATGTTATGCCGGAAGAATTTGGGTACCTCTTTATGGAGATCTACGGAACTTTATACTTGATGAAGCACACAAATCTAGATATTCGATTCACCCCGGAGCGGGCAAGATGTACCACGATCTTAAGGAACAGTATTGGTGGCCAAATCTTAAGAAGGACGTTGCGACTTATGTTGGTAAGTGTTTGACTTGCTCGAAGGTTAAAGCCGAGCATCAGAGACCTTCTGGGTTACTTCAACAATCGGAAATCCCACAATGGAAGTGGGAAAGGATCATAATGGATTTCATTACTAAGCTGCCGAAGACGGTGGGCGGATACGATACCATCTGGGTTATCGTTGACCGCCTTACCAAATCTGCACACTTCCTAGCGATGAAGGAAATGGATACGATGGAGAGACTTGCTCAATTATACATCAAAGAGGTTGTATCTCATCATGGTGTACCTTTATCGATCATCTCGGATTGCGATCCTCATTTTGCTTCTAGATTTTGGCGTTCTTTGCAAGAAGCCATGGGAACTCGTCTCGATATGAGTACTGCATATCACCCATAGACCGACGGGCAGAGCGAACGCACGATTCAGACTTTGGAGGACATGTTACGTGCATGTGTCATTGATTTCGGAAAGGCCTGGGAAAGGCATTTGCCACTCGCCGAATTTTCTTACAACAACAGTTATCACTCAAGCATTAATGCCACACCTTTTGAAGCGTTGTATGGCCGCAAGTGCCGATCACCTATTTGTTGAGCCGAAGTAGGCGAAAAGCAAATCACCGGACCCGAGGTAGTCCACGAAACAACGGAGAAGATTGATCAGATTCAAGCGAGACTTAAGACTGCCCGCGATCGTCAAAAGAGTTATGTCGATTTTAAACGTAAAGACTTTGAATTCAACGTGGGCGACCTTGTAATGTTGAAGGTTGCACCTTGGAAAGGTGTAATCCGTTTTGGAAAACGTGGAAAGTTAAACCCGCGATACATTGGTCCTTTTGAAATCTTGGAACGTGTTGGACCCGTTGCTTACCGTTTGGATCTACCAGCACAATTGAGCTCAGTTCATCCTACCTTCCACGTGTCAAACTTAAAGAAGTGTCTTGCTGCACTTGAACTTATCATACCACTGGAAGAACTTACTATTGATGACAAACTCCACTTCGTGGAAGAGCCTGTTGAAATTATGGACCGTGAGGTCAAAACTTTGAAACGCAACATGATTTCGATTGTCCGAGTACGATGGAATGCCAAATGAGGACTTGAGTTTACTTGGGAGCGAGAGGATCAAATGATGCAAAGTATCCTTACCTTTTCCCGACTCCTCCATCTACCTCAGCTTAAAATTTCGGGACGAAATTTTCTTTAACAGGTGGGTAATGTAACGACCCTGGATTTTCTAACGTTTATTTATTAATAATTATTATTAATACTTGTGATTTAATGAATGTATTGTTTATATACATTTACTTGTTATCATACTTGACTTTAAATGCCCGAAACGTCTTTGTGACACACGTACATTACACGAATAATATTTTTAGAGTATTATTTACATTCATGATTAATTTTATTAATCATTTTAATTAACTAAGGTTATTAGTTAATTACTTGGGCTTTAATTGGATTTACTTGTTAATTAATGGAACTTGGGCTTTTATTAGTGATTAGTGGGCTTAGAAGCCCACCCTACTTCTTTATTGGACTTATTAGCCCATTACTCCATGTAAGTATTATTTAAGGTTAAACTAGATGAAGTAAGTTAGTAAAGAATCTAGTTACTTATACCTTTCCCATGTAAACACCCTTATTAACCAACTTTTGAAGCTTTACTTGCATGAGACTAGTGGACATTTTTCTTCCTCTTGTGACTACCCTAACCGTCGGCCAAGGTTGCAATAAGGGGGTTCAAAATCTTTTTTTTTTATTACTTGTTCACTTGCATCCTCATTTCTCACACACACACTTTCACTTGCATACTTTTTCTCTCATTTTCTCTCAAGACTTGTAAGTAACAAGCTCACTTTTCTCTTCCTTTTTCTTCATAAAAACCGAACCTAACACTCTCACATTCATCATCATTTATTTGTTGTTTACTTGTTCATTGTTGTTACTTTGTTACTTGTCTTTATTAGTTGTTACTTACTAGTATTAAGGAATCAAACTCTTTAGATTGATTCTTCATTTATCTTGTATTTACAAGAACACACAAGAACTAAACTTTCTAGTTTATGTTTCACATTTAAATATCTTAAAAGATTGTAAGTTCGTGTGTTGAAAATCATTACTTGTAATTCATGTTTGTAAACATAAAGTTTACATTCTTAAAGATCAAGACTTTGGTTTGAATCTTTAAAGTATGAACAACCATGACTTGTTAACTTGTTTATTTAGTTTATTACTTCATTTACTTGCACTTTAATTTCATGAATCACGTTATTGTTGGTCAAGTGTTACTAGTTAACTTTGATCTCATTTTTCTTGAACTAAAGTTAACTTTAAAAGTTCAAGAACATGGAAGTATAACTTTTTAGTTATAACTTCATACACTTGTGTTAGATTTAACTTAATAACTTTAGATCTAGACTTTTGGGTCTTGGATCTTCAAGATCTAACTAAGAACTATGTTCTACATCTTAAGATCTTGATTAGTTAGTTTACTTTCAAGTTTGTAGTTCAATATTACTTTTATAGTTCATGTATGTGTTAAATCTAAGACTTTGATGTAACTTTGGTTCATCAAACTACATACAACACTTAATTGAGTTGTGCTACATGTCTTAGACTTACACAAGTGTTATGATGGTGAAACCTTGGTTAAGATGATGCAAACACATCAACAAGTTGTACACTTGAAGCTATATGCATCAAGGATGAGAACCGTGATAAGCATCGAGTACCAAGAACCACCGGAACCTACTGTTTTACTGTTTCTGTGTCTGACCCGTATAACCTAGGCTACTGTAAAGATGATTTTCAGATAGCTATGTTCGAGTAGATAACTTTTCATTTTAGACTCGTCTTAATCCGAGTTACGGTTTAGGATTTATGGCCCTCCGATCGTCACTATGTCCTTTTAACGTTGTGCTGAAAATTCTGACCTGCTCGCACTTAGACCGTCGCCACGGTCAAACGAAGACGAGTTTGCTTCTGGGATTTTTACCACAACTAAAGGACTCATATATGGAGCCATGGCCACTGGTCTCACCTTATTTTAGTAGGTATAGAGGCCGTGGTGACTGATCCAAGTCAGCCTTTGTTTTAAACTTCTTTCATGAACAAAACTTACTTTACACCTTTTGTTTGATGATGAATGATGATGACCCTTAAGACCTAATTTACATATATTTAAACCTATTCGGACGATTTACTGACTTAGTACTATTTGACTTAGGTTGAGGACTTTCCGGACCTACGTACTTGGTTATTTCCCGACTCGACTTTACCACTACTTTACCACTGTGAGTTATAGCATTCCCTTTTTACTTTAACTATTTTGGGAACTGAGAATACATGCGCATTTTACGTTTTACATACTAGGCATGAGTACTTAAACTTATATATGTGTGGGTTATACAACGGCATAAACATTCCCTTTAGCTCGGTAACATTTAGTCATTGGTTTTTGAACCGGTGAAAGCGAATCTTAGATATGGATCCATAGGGTTTGACATCCCCACTCGGGCTAGTCGCGCTAGCATTTAACGAGTGTTTAATACTTCGTAAACATACGCACTTGCCAAGTGTACTTTCAGGGGGTATAAACGTTAAGTTAGTTACCAAGTGCCCATGGTTAAACATATACTTTATTATACTGTTTTGAAACGCTCTTTGTAGCACTGTGAAACAACCCAACCCGTATTCCATACGATAAATTTTTTTTTTTAATAATAATAATACACATTTACGCGCCAATTAAATGTGTAAACCATTTCACACGTTTCGTTAAAACATACATCAAGTTTAGTGTTTACAAATGGCACGAAGGCCATTAATAAATGTGATACAAGTTTGACCTACTACAATTGATAGTTTATAATCCAAACGACACATGAGCATGGTTTGGGACTAAACTACCCAAAACGTTAGGCCAACATCAAAAAGCCAACACCACAAGCACTCCCCGACAACATAAGCGGGAGACCACTAGTCCAAACGTATGCCCTTACCCTTGTCCAAGCCGGAACCTATAAAATGGTAAACAACGAGAGGGTAAGCAAGGCTTAGTGAGTGCAACAACTATACATACATATATATAACCTACTTACTTGCAAACACTTACCAAATCCGCATACATACTAGTTACATAATTAGCATACCTTTCACATGTATAACGTTAAGTACCACAACAACAAGGCTAGTATAACAATAGCATATAACACAACAATACAATATGCTAAAATACAAGTATAACGATGATGTTCACAACATCTATAGTGCTCAAAATCTCAAGGCTAGCCTAACGAATGGTATCGTCAACATCGAACTTAAAACCCATTCGCCTATAAAAATGTGGTATCGTCAACACCGAACTTTAAACCCACATATGAGGTATCGTCAACATCGAACTTTAAACCCTCATCCAACGTCACTACTATAGTCGTATGGCATCGTCAACATCGAACTTAAATTCCATACGTTTATATTAATGTGGTATCGTCAACAACGAACTTTAAACCCACATATATACTCTAGGGTATGGTATCGTCAACAACGAACTTTAAACCCTTACCCCACAAATAAATAAATCATATATATACATATATAATTATTCCACTCACCTTGTCGCAAGGATGATGATCTAGTACTTCCGAGCTTCAACGCAATGTACCTAAATCATTAAGTGCACATTCAATTTCACAACTAGTGGGATTAACCACAATACTCCCACTTGAGCATTTAATGACCCAAATTGCATTAAATGACTCAACTACTCACAACCGCCCATAAATGGCCAAGTCTCGACTTAAATCACTAAGACTGGTGAATCAAGGTCTATTAACTTCAATTAACACAAAACTTAGGGTAATCCATACCCATTTCATCTAATTAGGTCAACTAGTACATTTTGACCCATTTTACATTACTTAGACTCATAATCAAGTCAAACTTACCCATTTACACTTCTTTCATAAATCTTAAAGTGCATTAGTGACTAACACACCAATTGGCACTTACAACTTCAAATCACAAGGCCAAAACCCTAGATTATGGCTATTAGGGTTTCATTACAACAACCTAACCCAAATTCACCCATTTTACTCCCAAATGGGCCATACAAGCTTCTATTAACCAAAACCCTAGCCATAATCAATTAAAACTCGAAAATTAGAGTTAGAACTTACTGAGACTATCACCACGTAGCTAGAGTCACAAGGAACAACTTTAATACTTGCTCCAAAGTTCGAATCACAAGTCTCGAACTCCAAATCTCCACTTTAATCCAAGAGAGTTTTGTGTTTTTGAGAGAATAAATGGAAGAAATTGAAAAAGAAAATGAAATAGAAGTGATAAGTGGCTGAGAATAAATCCCACAATCTGATCCATATGCAAAATGACCATTTTGCCCTTGAACAAACCCCTTTACAAGCTGGAAATCGGGTCTGAACCCAGACAGGTCGCGGCGCGACCCCAAATGTCGTGGCGCGACATATCGAAGGAAAATGAACCCTTCTTAACCCAACTTCTGATCTTGATTTGCTTTATGTGTCGCGGCGCGACCTTCTATGCCGCGGCGCGGCATTTAACTAAGTTTTCGAGCTGTCTTAATACTTTTTCTGAAATTGGTTAGCGTTGTTTATCGCGGCGCGACAAAGGCCTCCGCGGCGCGGCATTAGCCGTCACCTGACCACTTCGACTATGAAAAACCAAATATCGATTTATACGACTTTTAAGCTTCGTTCACGCTTCTCTTATACACTAAACTCCAACTTTAAGCCCCACAAGACTTAATACCTCACCTAAACCATGTGTATACTCGTACACCTTAAGACACGTACGGGAAAACGGGATGTTACAACTCTCCCCCACTTGAATCGGAGCGCGTCCTCGCGATTCAAGCCGCGTGACAAGAAGGAAGATAAACCAACACAAACTCTTCGGGCTCCCAAGTGAACTCGGAACCTTACTATGACGCCATTGAACTTTAAAAGTCCTTACCTCTTTATGTCTCAACCTTTTGACCTTCTCATCAAGTATGGCAATCGGTTCCTCAATATATTCCAACCTATTGTTTAGATCGATCTCGTCTAAAGGCACCCAAGATGAATCATCTGCAAGACACTTACGGAGGTGGGAAACATGAAATGTATTATGGATCCCCGCAAGCTCTTCGGGTAATTCCAAACGATACGCGACTTCACCAACACGAGCTAAAACCTTAAACGGTCCAATAAACCGAGGAGCTAACTTTCCTCGTTTCCGGAATCGAATAATACCTTTCCATGGCGAAACCTTAAGCATCACCATGTCACCTTCTTGAAATTCGATCGTTCGTCTACGTTTGTCGGCATACGACTTTTGCCTATCTTGAGCCTTCTTCAAATGTTCCCGAATCAAATCGATCTTGCTATTGGTCTCTAAAACCAAATCGGTACTCCCGATCTCTCTTTGACCCACTTCTCCCTAACAAACGGGAGTTCGACACCTACGCCCATAAAGCATTTCGTAAGGTGGCATCCCGATACTAGTATGATAACTATTATTGTACGAGAATTTCACCAAAGGCAAATGCTCATCCCAACTACCACCGAAGTTAATGATGCACGCTCGTAGCATATCTTCCAAAGTTTGATTCGTACATTCGGTTTGACCGTCCGTTTGAGGATGATATGCCGTGCTCAACTTCAATTGCGTACCCATATCTTCATGAAACTTTTCCCAAAACCGAGATGTAAAACGGGTATCTCGATCCGAAATGATAGATATAGGAACCCCATGTCGAGAGACCACTTCCTTGATAAACAACTTAGCCAAGGTCTCCGACGATATCGCTTCTTTAATGGGAAGAAACAAAGCGCTTTTTGTCAATCAGTCAACTATAACCCAAATCGAATCGAATTGGGTTCTCACCGTTTTAGGTAACTTTGTAATGAAATCCATGGTAATGTGCTCCCATTTCCATTTCGGGATTTCTAACGGTTGTAATTTACCATACGGCTTTTGGTGTTCGGCTTTTACTTGCAAACACGTGACGCATTGCTCAACATACTTCACAACATCACGCTTCATGCCCGGCCACCAATAATCTTTCTTCAAGTCAAGATACATTTTCGTCGCGCCGGGATGAATGGAGTATTTTGACTTATGTGCTTCATCAAGTAGCACTCGTCGGTAATCACCCATCTTAGGCACCCACACCCTTCCTTGGAAGGACAACAAACCACGCGGACCCATAGTAATAAACTCCGTTTGGCCCACGATTCGCTCCGTATGCTTGTTGTGAACATAAGCCTCTATTTGAATCTCACCAAGCTTTTCAAGAAAATCGTTGGTAATAATCAAACGTAACGACCCCACTTTTATCGCCGGATGTTGACTCTTTCAACTCAACGCATCCGCGACCACATTCGCCTTACCCGGATGATAAAGTATTTCACAATCGTAGTCTTTCACCACATCCATCCACCTGCGTTGGCGATAATTCAAATCTCGTTGATTAAAGAGATGTTTCAAACTCTTATGATCCGAATAAATCGTACACTTGACACCATACAAGTAATGGCGCCAAATTTTCAATGCATGCACTACCGCCGCCAACTCAAGATCATGAGTCGGATATCTCGTTTCGTGTTCTTTTAATTGTCGAGAGGCATAAGCGATGACTTTACCTCTTTGCATTAGAACACACCCGAGTCCATTTAAAGACGCATCGCAATAGACCGTCATGTCTTCTACACCTTCCGGCAACACTAACACCGGAGCTTGACACAACTTCTCTTTTAACAATTGAAAAGCAATTTCTTGCTCGTTCTCCCAATTAAATCTCGTGTTCTTTCTCGTCAACTTCGTCAATGGAGAAGCAATCTTAGAAAAGTCTTGGATAAACCGACGATAATAACCGGCCAATCCGAGAAAACTTCGGATTTCCGTAGGCGTAGTCGGTCGTCCCCAACTCTTCACCGTCTCGATCTTCCCCGGATCTACTTGAATACCATTCTCATTCACAATATGACCAAGGAATTGAACTTCCCTTAGCCAAAATTCACATTTGGAGAACTTTGCATACAACTTCTCCTTTCGTAGCGTCTTCAATACTTCACGCAAATGATGTTCATGTTCGTTCATACTTTTCGAGTAGACTAGTATGTCGTCAATGAACACTATTACCGACTTGTCCAACATAGGTTGGCACACTCGGTTCATAAGATCCATGAATGCCGCCGGTGCATTCATAAGACCAAAGGGCATAACTACAAACTCGTAATGCCCGTAACGCGTTCGAAAAGCCGTCTTCTCTATGTCTTCCTCACGGACCCGCATTTGGTGATAGCCGGACCGTAGGTCGATCTTAGAGAAATACGTTGCACCTTGAAGTTGATCAAATAAATCGTCAATCCTAGGTAATGGATAATGATTCTTGATCGTCACTTTATTCAACTCACGGTAATCAATGCACATACGCATACTACCATCTTTCTTCTTCACAAATAACACCGGAGCGCCCCATGGCGAAGCACTCGGTCGAATAAAACCCTTCTCGAGCAACTCTTGGGTTTGATTTAACAACTCTTGCATTTCCGTTGGTGCTAAACGATAAGGAGTTTTAGCAATGGGAGTAGCTCCCGGAACCAACTCAATGCGAAATTCAACTTGTCTTTCCGCCGGAACACCCGGTAACTCGTCTGGAAAAACGTCTTCGAATTCACTAACTACCAGAATTTCACGAATGGGTGGTGGCTCATCACGAGTATCAACAACATGGGCAAGAAAAGCCATGCCACCACTAACAAGAAAACGACGTGCCCGTGCAAAAGAACATATCGGCACAAGTCTTCTTCGTTTATCGCTGTGAATAACTAACTCTCCCCCACTTGGGGTCTTCACGCGGATAAATTTATCATGGCATGCAATATCGGCTCTATTTTGATCGAGCCAATCCATGCCAACAACGATATCAAAATCGCCCAACGTCATAGGGATGAGATCAATTTTAAAGTTTTCGGCACCAAAAACAACGTCACAGTTCTTGCACACATCAACCACTAGCACCGTCTTGCCGTCCGCTATTTCGACTTCTACCGGTCGACTTAACTTAGCTAACGGTCTATCAAGTTTAGGCACAAATTTTGGAGACACAAACGACAAATTTGCACCGCTATCAAATAAAATCCTTGCCGGATTAGAGTTAACCATAAAAGTACCTGAGACAACATCGTGGGATTGCTTGGCTTCGTCATTCGTCATCAAATAGTTTCACCCTCGAGCCGTACCCGCCGACTTCTCTAACCTTTTAACATTATCGTTGTTCAAATCGGGACACTCTGACTTTCGGTGTCCTTCTTTGTTGCAATTAAAACAAGTGAGCTTGTTTGTTGAATTTGGCTTCGGACAATCTCGAGCCATATGTCCACGTACCCCACAATTGTAGCAAGTAGGGACAAAGTTCCCAAAACCACCGGTAGCGCCCTTCTTCACACTATTGACACTTTCGGAACCCTTTTTGTTCTTGTTCTTTTTATTTGAAAAATTTGAATGACTCGAACCTTCAAACTTTCTTTTTGAAAAAGTGAAATCGCTTTTTCTGGGAACCTCTGGCTCAAAACCCCGAGCCAACTCGTATAGCTCTTCAAAAGTCTTAGCCATCCCCCGACTAATCTTACCCTTGAACTCGTCATTCAAAGTACGATAAAAATCCTTCATTAGCTTGTGATCATCACCAACATATTCCGGGCAAAAGCGAGTCCTTGCCAAGAAGGTAGACTTGAGAGTAACCAAGTCCATTGAACCTTGTTGCAAATTGTGCAACTCGTCCCGGATTCTATCGAGGTCGGAAGAAGTTCGGTATTCTTTGAAGAATTCCTTCTTAAACTCCTCCCACGTCAAGCTCATGCATTGTTCCTCACCATATAATTGGATTTTATCATCCCACCACAACTTCGCCTCTTCTCGTAACATGCTAGAACCATACCTTGCCTTCTTCTCGGGAGGACATTCCGCGGTACGGAAAGCTCCCTCGATATCGGAAATCCAACATGTGCTTTTCAACGGATCTTGTACTCCATTAAACATCGGAGGTTGAGCATCCTTGAAGTTTTTGTAGTGGAAATCTCGCCTTCCATGACCACCATTACCATCACCCCCTTCACCACGAGGATGAATGTTTCTAGCTTCTAATGCCTCCTCGATTGCGGCATTCATTCGCTCATCTATCATTTCGATTACTTGCCCATCAACCGATTCTTGAAAAACCTTTCGGACATCCTCAAGGAATTCCGCTCTTTGCCTTTTAATAATGGCCTCAACCTTGGCCGTGAACCCGGCGTCTTCACTAGTACCTCCGCCGTTAATATCATGTCCGTTTCTCATCTTCATTCTATAAGATGGAAAAGATTAAACAACGAATCGATAGGACTTAACACATAAGTATATACATATACACCACACTACCCCATCTTGCTCAACAATCGTCGTACATCGCTTGTTTGACACGATTTGAACCCGTAACAATGGTAGCTAATCATTGTTACGCGAGTACATCGCATTAACTTGCTATTACAACGTCTATCTCGCTTGATGATTTGCTAAACACAACACAAAACAATTAGTGCAAGGTTAGTTCACATAAACCTAAGCACTAACCGATCCCCGGTCCGACCCGCCTCCTACAAGTCCCGCATGAAGCGCATATACAATAAAGTCTAAGTCTAGGCACCTATCTCAAGTCGCCTAAATCCCTTAGACCATGCTCTGATACCACTTGAAACAACCCAACCCGTATTCCATACGATAAATTTTTTTTATATAATAATAATACATATTTACGCGCCAATTAAATGTGTAAACCATTTCACACGTTTCGTTAAAACATACATCAAGTTTAGTGTTTACAAAAGGCACGAAGGACATTAATAAATGTGATACAAGTTTGACCTACTACAATTGATAGTTTATAATCCAAACGACACATGAGCATGGTTTGGGACTAAACTACCCAAAACGTTAGGCCAACATCAAAAAGCCAACACCACAAGCACTCCCCGACAACATAAGTGGGAGACCACTAGTCCAAACATATGCCCTTACCCTTGTCCAAGCAGGAACCTATAAAATGGTAAACAACGAGAGGGTAAGCAAGGCTTAGTGAGTGTAACAACTATACATACATATATATAACCTACTTACTTGCAAACACTTACCAAATCCGCATACATACTAGTTACATAATTAGCATACCTTTCACATGTATAACGCTAAGTACCACGACAACAAGGCTAGTATAACAATAGCATATAACACAACAATACAATATGCTAAAATACAAGTATAACGATGATGTTCACAATATCTATAGTGTAACACCCTAGGCAAATCCCACATCGCCCACGAACATGAGTGATCATGGGATTATAAGGTAATACTCACGCTTAAATGACACAACGCGTTTTGGGATCACAGGCAGAGCAGATGTGCGAGTACGTTGCAGTTAAGCGTGCTCGGGTGAGAGCACTACCAGGATGGGTGACCTCCTGGGAAAGTGCTTCTCGTGTGTGGTCGCCAAGAAAAAGCCGTGCGCCTACGGGCAAAGCGGACAATATTGTGGTCATGTTAAGCTGGGGTGTTACAGAATGGTATCAGAGCCACTCATGTGCCATTGGGGGTGGTGGGGCAAACCTCATCGAGGACGATGAGTCCCTAAGGGGGGGTGAATATAACACCCTAGGCAAATCCCACATCGCCCACGAACATGAGTGATCATGGGATTATAAGGTAATACTCACGCTTAAATGACACAACGCGTTTTGGGATCACAGGCAGAGCAGATGTGCGAGTACGTTGCAGTTAAGCGTGCTCGGGTGAGAGCACTACCAGGATGGATGACCTCCTGGGAAAGTGCTTCTCGTGTGTGGTCGCCAAGAAAAAGCCGTGCGCCTGCGGGCAAAGCGGACAATATTGCGGTCATGCTAAGCTGGGGTGTTACATATAGTGCTCAAAATCTCAAGGCTAGCCTAACGAATGGTATCGTCAACATCGAACTTAAAACCCATTCGCCTATAATAATGTGGTATCGTCAACACCGAACTTTAAACCCACATATGAGGTATCATCAACATCGAACTTTAAACCCTCATCCAACGTCACTACTATAGTCGTATGGCATCATCAACATCGAACTTAAATTCCATACGTTTATATTAATGTGGTATCGTCAACAACGAACTTTAAACCCACATATATACTCTAGGGTATGGTATCGTCAACAACGAACTTTAAACCCTTACCCCAAAAATAAATAAATCATATATATACATATATAATTATTCCACTCACCTTGTCACAAGGATGATGATCTAGTACTTCTGAGCTTCAACGCAATGTACCTAAATCATTAAGTGCACATTCAATTTCACAACTAGTGGGATTAACCACAATACTCCCACTTGAGCATTTAATGACCCAAATTGCATTAAATGACTCAACTACTCACAACAGCCCATAAATGGCCAAGTCTTGACTTAAATCACTAAGACTAGTGAATCAAGGTCTATTAACTTCAATTAACACAAAACTTAGGGTAATCCATACCCATTTCATCTAATTAGGTCAACTAGTACATTTTGACCCATTTTACATTACTTAGACTCATAATCAAGTCAAACTTACCCATTTACACTTCTTTCATAAATCTTAAAGTGCATTAGTGACTAACACACCAATTGGCACTTACAACTTCAAATCACAAGGCCAAAACCCTAGATTATGGCTATTAGGGTTTCATTACAACAACCTAACCCAAATTCACCCATTTTACTCCCAAATGGGTCATACAAGCTTCTATTAACCAATACCCTAGCCATAATCAATTAAAACTCGAAACTTAGAGTTAGAACTTACCGAGACTATCACCACGTAGCTAGAGTCACAAGGAACAACTTTAATACTTGCTCCAAAGTTCGAATCACAAGTCTCGAACTCCAAATCTCCACTTTAATCCAAGAGAGTTTTGTGTTTTTGAGAGAATAAATGGAAGAAATTGAAAAAGAAAATGAAATAGAAGTGATAAGTGGCTGAGAATAAATCCCACAATCTTATCCATATGCGAAATGACCATTTTACCCTTGAACAAACCCCTTTACAAGCTGGAAATCGGGTCTGAACCCAGACAGGTCGCGGCGCGACCCCAAATGTCGCGGCGCGACATATCGAAGGAAAATGAACCCTTCTTAACCCAACTTCTGATCTTGATTTGCTTTATGTGTCGCGGCGTGACCTTCTATGTCGCGGCGCGGCATTTAACTAAGTTTTCGAGCTGTCTTAATACTTTTTCTGAAATTGGTTAGCGTTGTTTATCGCGGCGCGACAAAGGCCTCCGCGGCGCAGCATTAGCCGTCACCTGACCACTTCGACTATGAAAAACCAAATATCGATTTATACGACTTTTAAGCTTCGTTCACGCTTCTCTTATACACTAAACTCCAACTTTAAGCCCCACAAGACTTAATACCTCACCTAAACCATGTGTATACTCATACACCTTAAGACACGTACGGGAAAACGGGATGTTACACACTGAAATCTCGTGGCCTACCTTACATACTGTTATACTTAAACTATAGCTCACCAACCTTTTTGTTGACGTTTTTAAGCATATTTTTCTCAGGTGCTTAAGGTTGCTTCCGCTGTATACTAGTCTTGCTGTAGACACCCGCTGCTCTAGAGTTATCACCGCATGAACTGTTTATCTTGCATTTAAACTTATTTACTTTTGAAACTATGATTTGTAATGACCTAAGGGTCACGTACTATGATCTTTGCTTCTAGTCATAGAAGCATACTTTTGGTTGTAAAACAATTGACGTTGGTTATGACGTCAGCTTTTATCATGAATGCAAACGTATTTTGAAATAGCATATAGTGTTTGACCTTGTAATGATCTTGTTGTTGATGATTCGTACACGATGGTTTTGTACGGGGCATCACATTTGGTATCAGAGCATTGGTTGTAGGGAATTAGGTTGCATTAGTGAGTCTAAGACCGACCCGAATAGGATTCACTAATAGGACTAATCTACAACTTGCTAGTTTACTTGTTTCCGCTGAACTTACTGCATGCTGCTGCTTACTTTTACTGCTATATGTCGTATGCTATTACATGATTTCACTACTGAAGTGACCCGTCCTAATCCATCTGGACGAAGTCTATATCGATTACAAACGATTCACAATAGTTGGTTACATCGCGAGGTACTTGACCTCTATATGATACATTTTACAAACATTGCATTCGTTTTTAAAAGACAAACTTTCTTTACATCGAAAGTTGACGGCATGCGTACCATTTCATAACATATTCAACTATAATTGACTTAATAATAATCTTAATGAACTCAACGACTCGAATGCAACGTCTTTTGAACTATGTCATGAATGACTCCAAGTAATATCTTTAAAATGAGCAAATGCACAGCGGAAGATTTCTTTCGTACCTGAGAATAAACATACTTTCAAATATCAACCAAAAGGTTGGTGAGTTCATTAGTTTATCATAAATATTCATTTCCATCATTTTAATAGACCACAAGATTTCTCATAAATAAACGTCCCATGCATAGAGACAAAAATATCATTCATATGGATTGAATACCTGGTAACCGACATTAACAAGATGCATATAAGAATATCCCCATCATTCCGGGATCCTCCTTCAGACATGATATAAATTTCGAAGTACTAAAAGCATCCGGTACTTTGTATGGGGTTCGTTAGGCCCAATAGATCTATTTTTAGGATTCGCGTCAATTAGTAGACTGGTTTACTAATTCTTAGGTTACCAAGTAAAAAGGGCATATTTGGCTTCGATCATTCAACCATATAACGTAGTTTCGATTACTTGTGTTTATTTCGTAAAACATTTATAAAAATTGCGCATGTATTCTCAGCCCAAAAATATAAAGGGTAAAAAGGCAAGTGAAACTCACCTAATGTATTTTGTAGTAAAAATACATATGACTATATTGAACAATGCAGGGTTTGTCCTTGGATTCACGAACCTATATCATTTGTATATAAATTAAAATGTGTAATCGTAATCGAACAAGTTTATATATATTATTTCTTAAATTATATATTATACTTATTTAATTTGTGTATATATTTAAAATGTTTAATATCTACCTACTTAGTTATATTAATATTTTTATATACATACTTGTTTAAGGTTTAAAAATTGATAGTTTGTTATTTGTAAGTATTTCTATAAATAATCTTAGTATTTAAACTTGCATTTAAGATTCCGCTGTATACTAGTCTTGCTGTATACTAGTCTTGCTGTAGACACCCGCTGCTCTAGAGTTATCACCGCATGAACTATTTATCTTGCATTTAAACTTATTTACTTTTGAAACTATGATTTGTAACGACCTAAGGGTCACGTACTATTATCTTTGCTTCTAGTCATAGAAGCATACTTTTGGTTGTAAAACAATTGACGTTGGTTATGACGTCAGCTTTTATCATGAATGCAAACGTATTTTCAAATAGCATATATTGTTTGACCATGTAATGATCTTGTTGTTGATGATTCGTACACGATGGTTTTGTACGGGGCATCACAGATTGCTTCCAATAGGACCTCCGGCCCAAAAAGTAGTATAAAATCGAGACGCCATGAAAATGGTAGGAGCGAGTTTCATGGGTTTTACATCAAGCCTGGAGTTCAATATAGGGTCTAAGCGGGGGTCAAGTCGCCAATAAATCGACGCTTGGTATTGCCTCCAATAATATGATATAATATAATATAATATATATGATGAAATATCAGTGACGACTCTATCTTTGTTCCCGTAAGGTCACGAGAAACCGCTAGTTTAAAAATTTTGTCTAGAAAATATCCTTTAAAATATATATGACACCACTAAATTTAACTATAAAATCTTATATTTTTCATATTTATAGTTTTTTCTTTAAATTGTACTCCATATAAAATATCACTAATTTAACTAGTCGAACTCATATATATTTCGAATTTGTAGGTTTTTAAAGTAAACAACCATCAAAATAGCATTCAAATATTAAACTAATATAGAAAAAAAAATCAGGGACCCCATTGAATTTCGATTCTGAAATCGCCACTGAATACACGTCAACTGTGATTCCTCTTTGTATATATTTTATGATTTCACTATTTACAAACAGGAAAAATAAGTAATTTAATAAAGTTCAATTATTACACCTTTAACTTCGATTTTTATCCATATTTTTATAACCATTATAATTTTTAGAGTAATATATTCACTTTAATTAATTACTCGAAATTATCAAATATTATTAAGTATTTTTAATCATATTAAGATATCTTAAATAAAAATATAAGCTATTAAATCTGAGAAGGAGTATGACCACTTTTAATAGGGTCGTTGGGGCTTCTTCATGCAACCGTTGCTAGCAACCGCAGTTGCTGGCACTGTTGAGTGGCCGCGGGCGAACATGCTATCTAACAACATGTAACAACCCAAAAATATCAAGAAAAGACGCTAGGAGCGCCGCTCCTGGACTGGGAAAAGATTAGGTCTTTTAATTAAATTGTAAAAATATGAAGGGTACTTTGGTCTTTTAGCATATGGATGAATTTAAAGCCACATGATCAGATCTAGAGTACCATTAACTCCATTTTCAACTACCTCATCCCTTCCACTTCAATTTTAGAGAGAGAAAGAGTTTCTAGTGTGAGAAAGCTCAAATCAAGGATGAAGAAGCTTGATTCGGGTCAAAGCGCAAGTGTTAAAGTTGTTCACCTCGTTACTAGCTACACTTTGATTGTGGTGGTATGTCCTAATCTTGATTTTCTTTACTTTGATTTGTTTGAAGGTTAGGGTTTGGTCAATGGTGAACATAAAATCCATTTGTTGGTGATTTGGGGGGGTTTTGGGTAAGATTGGGATATAAGAACCCAAGAATGACTAACCTAGGGTTTTGAGGTGATAAATTGTGTTATGGGTCTTAAATGATTAGTTAATCACTAGCACACCTTGTTGCTAAGTGATTGGGTGTTGTTTGGGTTTGTGGATGACCCAAATGGGTGTGTTGACTTTGAAATGGGTCAAATGAGCCTTAAGTGACCTAAGTTGCCTAATGAGTATGAAAATACACTAACCTTGTGTTAATAAGTGTATCAAGACCATAATCGATTAATGTTAGTGGTTTGGCGTAATCTCGACCTAATGTTAGGGTTAATGGTGCAAATGGGTCACATTTGCACTATGGGTCAAAAGGACACTAGGAAGGTGAGTGAGTTGGTTGACCAACTTGATTATGTAATTGATTATGTGCACGATGTAATAGGTACGTTACATTGCAGGTTGCGAGCTTCTTTTATCATTCACCAAAGGCGTTAAGGTGAGTGGAATAACTATATATGTATGTATATGGTTTAATATACTTGTGGGATGAGGATTTAAAGTTCGATCTTGACGATGCCTCACGTACAAATTTAAAGTTCGATGTTGACGATGCCATACCACTATTCTAGTGATGCGTGATGAGGGTTTAAAGTTTGATGTTGACGATACCTCATATGTGGGTTTTAAGTTCGATGTTGACGATACCACATTAAGTAGGGCGATTGGGATTTAAGTTTGACGTTGACGATACCATTCGCGGGGCTAGTATTGAATACTAATGGATGTTGTGAATATCATAGGGTTGTGTGTTGCTTATTATCTAGCAATTATATTATTGAGATTATGTGCTAATGTTGATTCTTGTTGATACGTTTGAAAATGCTAGCTTGTATGCATTAATTTGCGGGATTTATGTGTGTTTGTGTAAGTGGGTGCAAGTAGGTAAATTGTATATGTGTGTATATAATTATTGCATTCACTAAGCGTTTTGCTTACCCTCTCGTTGTTTACCTTTTTAGGCTCCGATGTGGATAAAGGCAAGGGTATACGTTTGGATTAGAGATCTCCCACATTTGCTATTATAGGGGATGCTTTTAGATTATGACTTAGGTTGGGTAGTTTAATCCCAAACATCATGCTTATAGTTTGTTTGAAAACTAAACTCTTTTGGGACGAAATCGCTACTTCAATGTATTTAACGGGTCGTTGGAGTCCCAAGGGTCGTTGTGCCCGTTTTGCTGTCTAAATACTTTTATTTTATGAATTGAATGTATTTTGAGTCCCATTAAACTTGTGTTTGAGTCTTGGGATTGTAAACTGGCGTTGGTGGTTTGATGGTTTGGTTGAACACTTAGCAAAATTCGAGTCTGCATAAGTTCATGTTCAAAGGCGCCGCTTTTGAGGTTAAAAGTGCCGCTCTTGGGCAGCAGTTTGTAGTCTTTCTGATCAGACAACAAAAGCGCCGCTATTGTCTTCAGAAGCGCCGCTTTTGGGTTATAAAAGCGCCACACTTGATGGAGGTGCGCCGCTCCTCTAAAAAAAATTAATCGGTTTTTAATTAAATGGTTGAAGTTGTTTCAAGTGGTATCAGAGCATGGTGTAAGGGATTTAGGCGACTTGAGATAGGTGCCTAGACTTAGACTTTATTGTGTGTGCATTTTATGCGGGACTTGTAGGATGCGGGTCGGACTAGGATTTGTTAGTGCCTAGGCTTAGGTGAACTAACTTTGTGATAACTGTTTTGTATTGTGTTTGCAATCATCGAATGAGATAGATGTTGTACTAGCGAGTTGATGCGACCTGCTCGCGTAACAATGACTAGCTACCATTGTTACGGGTTCAAATCGTATCAAACAATTGATGTAACGAATGTTGAGCAAGATGGGGCGGTATGGTATATATATGTTTTTCCATTCATTTCTTCGTTTAACCTATTCCGTTTTATAGAATGAAGACAAGAAACAGTCATGATAATGGAAGTCCGAGTGTCGAGGATGACTTCACCGCCAAAATTAGAGGGCATCTTGAAAATTCACAAAGCGGAATTTCTCGCGGACGTCAAAAAGGTCTTCCAAGAGTCGGTCGATGAACAAGTGACTGACATGATTAAGGAACAAATAAGTGTTATCCTCGAAGAGGAGTTGGAAAAGAGGCTTCCTCAACCTCAAGGTGTGAATGTCAAAAATGTTACGAGTGATGTGGGAAGGAGAGATTTCCTTTTCAAGAACTTCAAAATTTCTCAACCTCCCACTTTTGATGGTGAACGAGACCCACTCAAAAGTACTCGTTGGATCTCCGATTTAGAAGGGGATTTTCATACTAGTGAATGCTCTTCCGATAAGAAGACAAGATACGGAAGTAGTATGTTAAGGGGTGATGCCAAAATGTGGCAGGATGCAAAAATTCGACTTTACAGCGAAGTGCAAAGTATGAGTTTGACATGAGATGAGTTTAAGGCGGAATTTTTCAAGGAGTACCGAACTCCGGCCGATCTTTCGAGGCTTAAGGACGAGTTATGGGCTTTAAAGCAAGGGACAATGGATTTGAATACCCTCAAGTCCACTTTATTATTGAAGACCCAATTTTGCCCGGAGTATACCGGTAATGATCTTATGTTGATAGAAGACTTCTACCCAACTTTAAATGGCAACTATCAAGAGAAGATTAGTAGGGGTTCGGTGAAATCTTTTGATGAGTTGTTTAGCGTGGCTAAAGGCTTTGAGTCGCTTGTCCTGAAAAAGAGTGAATTTGCTTTTAGCAAAAGAAAGTTTGAAGCTACTAGCTATTCCAACAAGAAGAGTAAAAGTGCGACCGAGAGCATCGGTAGTGCGAAGAGGGGTGGTTCCAAAATTTATCTCCCTACTTGTTACAATTGTGGGTTATGGGGTCATTTATCTCGAGATTGTACAAAGCCATCTTCAACGAACAAGCTCACTTGTTGTAATTGTCAAAAAGAAGGGCACCGAAAGTCGGAGTGTCCCGACTTACGGGGAGATCAAGTTAAAAGGCTAGAGAAAGTGGCAGGTATGGCTAGGGGGCGAAACTATTTGATGACTAATGATGAAGTCAAGCAATCTAATGAAGTTGTCTCAGGTACTTTCATGGTGTTGGTTGAATGTTGGTTAATGGACTAACCGAAAGAATATTATGCTTAACCAAACGAATATGTTTTGATGATGACACATACATACACATAAGTGATGATCGACATCTTAACATAAAACATGCAAGTTCAATAATCCATACTTGATCTTGCAAATGACCAAGTCAAACAAAACTTAAAGAAGGAAAATAAAGATCATTAAAATACATGGTCAAAGCACGGTCAACCGTACACTTAGCCGTAGAAGCCCAGACTGAATCTACAACGCAGTTTTGTGAAAACAAGTTGCACGGCTGCCACCACGGTCAACTGTAGTGCGACCGCAGAATCTTTTGTCACCATTTTTGATCAAATTTAGTTTGACCACTTCCCGACCTCTATAATTCATGAAACCTTTTTCAACACGCTTAGAATAGATGTCCTTTCCATACTCAATTGAATCTTGGTCATAAAAACACTAATCTTGGTTAATTACGCTTACTTACATCTTAATGACAAATTAACCATGATTAGGCATAACACATAAGTGTTAATCAATAACTTGTGATCTTAAAATCTGTCTAGACATTCTTAGGATCATCACCAAGTACCAGCACACATAGGCTAATGTCACTAGAACACTAATTACAATTAAAGATTACTTAGTGACAAATTAAGGCTAAATGAAGAACAATGCTTTTGAGTAAAGACTTGTAATCCTAAAATTCACTTAGATACATTTAGGATGGTCACCAAGTCCCAACTAGAGATTGATCTTCCCTTGTGCATGTGTTGGACATTAATTTGTGCTTACACATTAATCATACAATATGTTATATTGCAAGTAAGCTTGCTAAAGCTTAAACCATAGTGTTGTGCAAATATCTATATGATTGATTTTAGAATAACTATCTCTTGCTATGTGTGAGTATTACTTGCTACTTGCTAATATGTTTAATACTCATCAATTTGCCAACTTGATTACTATGCTTGCTATGTGTTTAATAGTTAGAATACTAGGATTCAAGTAACTAGTTTACTCCAATAAATTAAGTGTAAAATGGTTCACAAAGGAATAATGGTCAATTTTCTATTTGGTCTTGTCTAGGTAACACATTGTGTTTACTTGTCCAAGTATGACTTAACATTGATGTCTTTACATACTTAATGCTTATTTTACAAAGACATCATTCAATTAATCTCTACTTAATCTTAAAATGAACATGACTTGTGATTAATTGAAACTAGGAAGTTAATGACATGTTGACTAGTCTTTAGGATTGAACCAAATGCATTAATGTGGCTAACTAAGTCTTGACCAAACTGAGATTATCCAAAATATCAATCAAGACACTTCTCCAAGAATGTTGGGTTTACCACTTTTGGAGTGTTATGTCATTTTCACTCAATAAGACCAAATCCCACACACTTAATGTAAATAGTACTTGTATAGGATGTTGGGTTTTTTTTTGCAGGTGCTAGATGGAGTAAAGGTTCCAAAATGTGATGTTCAAATCTGAGTCAAACGGCTATAAAACGGATACATGATTTTGGACTGAAGCACGCATGGTCGAACCACGGTCGTCCGTGTCTGCAACCGTGTGACAACGGCTAGTTTTTGAATCTCACTATAAAAGGCAAGTATTGAAGAGCATTTGAAGCTGACCCTCTTGCATATTTCAAAGGCTTATTTCCAGAGATCATAAGTGCTTTAATTACTACTCAAATGTGATCAAGGAAGAGAAGATTCTATGATCTTATAGATATAGAATTTGATTGTTGTAAACTTACTAATCAAAATCATTTATCTTGTGAGTTTACTTAGTGTAATGTATGTCCTAGTATTGTCTTAGGATCATCATTGCAAAGGGTATGAGTCTTGTAACTTCAATTAGTAGAAGCATAGACTAGCATAGTGATCTACTTTCTTAAAGGGACTTAGGAAGTTGATTAATCTTATTTGAAGATTAATACTTCTCCAAGGTAAAGACAAGTTGATCTAGGTTGGAGTTAGTCTTTCAAAGGGATAGAAAGATTAGGTTTGTTGTCTACCAAAGAAGTTGAAGACTTGTAAATCAGATCTCCACCTAGTTTGGAGAAAAGTGCTTAGTGAAGCAAGAAATCCCGATTAAGGTGAATTAGTTAACATCCACCCGAACCACTATAAATCCTTGTGTCTATGTTCTTTACATTACTTTACTTATCAGTTTGAACATACACATCACACACATCAAAGTTTAGGTTGAATTGGTTGATCATAGTTAATCAAATTTGGTGATCAATCAAAAAAGTGTTAAAAACGTATCAAATAACTATTCACCCCCTCTAGTTACCTTCAATTGGTATCAGAGCGGTTGCTTAAATTATTGCTCTATAAACGTTTTTGAAAGTGTCAAAATTCCTTTTGTGCCAAAACTTGAGTCAACGATTCTAGAATCAACTCAAACTATGGGATACTTGGAAGAATTGGTGAAAGAAGCACCAATCTTTGATAAAGAAGATATTGATGTGTGGAAATCAAGATTTAAAGATTATCTCAAATCTAAGGATTACTACTTGTGGAGGATAATCAAAGTAGGAAACCTTATTCCACAAGCTAGTTCAAGACTAGTGAAGTCAATATTTCAAAGCAATGAAGTTTTGAAACAATTTGATGCTATTTCACTACTTTATGAAGTTCTTCCTAGTGATGAAAGAATGAAGATAATCTCATGTGAAAATGCAAAGGAATGTTGGTATTCACTATGCTCTCAAGAAGAAGAAAACTCTAGGAGTTTAAAGGGTAAAATGGTAAGTGAGAATTTGAAGAAGCTTGGAGATTTTGATTTTCAAGAAAAGGGTTCGGATGAAGATGAAGATTTTTACCTCATGGATTCTTGGAATGATTTAAATCAAGAAGGTCAAAGTGAAGAAGAGGTAGAATCTCCCTTCAAAGAAGATAATGTCTCAAGCATGGATTGCAATGAGGTACATGTATTCTATCCATCTAATTATGAAGAATTGCTAGATGATTACAAAAGTATTAAATTTGTATATGATAATAGTAGTGACAAAGTAAAACTTTTAGAAAAAGAATTACACAAAGTTATGCAACTTAACAAAGTTCTAATTGATGAAAACAACACTTTGAAAAGAAAGCTTGAAAAAATGACTATTTACGATTCATCAAAAGATAAACTTGAAATGAATTTGTGTCACGACTCTAGCAAATACAAATCATGTAATAAAAGTCCATTGTCTATTTTTAGGAGAATTGAGAACATGAGAAAAATGGGCCAAACTAGCAATTCAATGGAAGGGATAAGTCAAGGATTGGATAACCTTAAAATCAATCAAAACCAATGATCAAAATGCTAATGAGAATAACTTTTTCAAAAGACTTTGAATTAATGAAAGGTTTTTCATACAAATGCAAAATTGTTTTGAAAATTATTTTAAAAGGATTGTTGAAGGAAGTCTACTTGTATTAGGATTGTGTGTTTGAATGAAGCTATGAATTGCATGCAAAATACAAGTTGATGTATTTTGTGTATACTATATGTATAATTGAATATAAATATAAATAGAGTATATTACGTGTCATTGATGATGAAACATCGGGAGGATGTGATCATTCAATGTTAGGAAAAGAAAACTTGTCCTCAAGTATTCTATAGAACCTAAGAATCGACAAAACGCGCTCAAGAGAAGAAGAAATGAAGAAATTTGTGATCAGGAGATCCACGGCTGACCACAGTGTAAGACCCGAATATTTATTGTACGAAAGTGTAATTATGCAACATAGAGTACAGGAAGCATTATGTAATTAAACAAAGCTCAGATTTTGCCCAGACATGGGTGCACGCCGCGCACGAGCCCAGCGACAGAATCCTGCTTTTTCTATTTTTGAGTTTAATGAGGGGCTTTTTGGTCTTTTCACTTGAGGCCGGATCTCAGGCCTTATCAGCTGATTTGGATCCACTTTTGGATCATATTTCACATCCCAAACACTCTCAAGTATCTTAGAGAGAGAGGGAGAATTCTAGTGAGAGAATTGGGGTTTTGGTGAAGAAGGAGCTTGAATTGATCAAAGTCCCGGGTGTTAAAGATGTTCACCTCATTCCTAGCTACGTTTTGGTTGTTGTGATAAGTTCTAACTCCAAATTTCATTGTTTGATTTTGATATTCAAGTTAGGGTTTGAACTTAGATTGTTGAGAAACCCATTTAAACTCTTGAAGTGAGTTTGTTGATGCTAGTACTCGGGTTTATTGTTATTGTTGGTGGATTTTGGGTTGGTGAACTAATTGGCCATGACTAGAACTTGTAATTGGGTTTAATCACTAGGTTTAGTGATTAAGGAAGTATTGGAACCCTTTTGGTGTGTTTGAAAGACTAATTTTGGAATTGAGTCAAAATTAGGGTTTTTGGGTGATTTTGAGATTGATAAGTGTTTAACACTTAAGTTTGGGTTCATTTGGCGTAGTAGGACCATTTTCACTTGTGATTGGTGATTATTGGTTAGTTTGGACGCGTTTTGTGTTTATGAGTGCAATTGGTCGAATTTGCACTAAGTGTCGAATTGAGTTGGTTTGTAAATCCACTCTAAGTGTATTGTTGTATTTGTGATAATGGAATAGGTACTTTCCATTGACGAGTCACAGATTACTTGGAAGCATTCATCAAGGCGATAAGGTGAGTGTTAATATCCTATGTGCATATGTATGTGTAGGATGGGTGCGGGTCGGGTGAAGTGGTTTTCGGTTATAGAACTCACTTCACATATAGGTGGATTTGATGGACTTGTGTATAGGCCCAATTAGCACGGATGTGCTTTTTAGTTGACCACCTTTGGCGAGGTACACGTTTTGTGTGTACATTATCACACGTGGTTGTGAATTGGATAACCCCAATGGCGAAGGGTTGATATTGAATTATGATGTGTTTATTTTCATGAACGGATATGTGTTGTCCAAGGTTTAGTGATATATGTGTTGTACACTAACGGTTGTTACGAACACCGATGGGAAATTCGAGTACCATTCCTTTGTACGATTGGTTAACCTTGGGCGGTTTTATGCTCTGTTATATATATATATATATATATATATATATATATATATATATATATATATATATATATATATATATATATATATATATATATATATATATATAAATGTATTGTTGTGATGTAGCTAACCCTCCGGGTGTAGCTTATTGGCGTTGTTCACTTCGTCGTTGGTGACTTACTTTATGGTTGTTGTTACTAGCTTGTTGCTTAGTGATTATACGGTATGCTTAGCTTAGCTTGCCATTATGCTTGGATGCTCCGGTATGCGGTATTTGATTATTTGTGTGGCGTGTCCATTCTATGCATATATATGTATGTAGTATATTCTCACTCACTAAGCATTAGGTTACCCTCTCGTTGTTTACATTTTTATAGATTGCTTGGATGCGGTGGCTCGGGTAAGCGTGGGACTAGTGGACTTGCGTAGTTTACTTTAGAAGATCGTATTTTTGGATTGGATTAGGATTGGGTAACGTATCCCCAATCGCCATGCTCGGTCTTTATTTTGTGTTAGAAATCACGTGGTCGAAAACTTGTATTTTTGTACGAAAGTCGTAAAACGGCCGATGTGGGCCCGATGTAGTAAAACTCATTTTATTATTGGAACGTGTTAGTTTTAACTATGGTAATATGTTGTGAAAAGCATTTGGTCTAAATGTGACGGGAAGTCGAAGATCTTTTCGCGTAAAATGGAAAAAGTGGACAGAAGCTGCCAGGCACCTGTGCGCGCCGCGCACATGGTGAGGTGCACTCGGCGCACCCTTCTGCCCTATTTTAAAAAAAATTATTCCGCGTTTTTGGTTGGTTAACGGGTTGGGATGTTACAAGTGGTATCAGAGCATGGTCTAAGGGATTTAGGTGACTTGAGTTAGGTGCCTAGACTTAGACTTTTGTGTGTGCTTAATTTTGTGCGGGACTTGTAGGATTACGGGTCAGAATGGGTTATAGTTAGTGCCTTGTTTGAAGGTAGACTAACGTTTATATTAGTAATGCGGATATTATTAATATGTTATTGTGTTGTGATAAAAACCCTTGCATGTTTTTGTATCGCGTAGAATTTTGTTTGTGGTTGCATATATCATCGAGTGAGGCGATCGTTGTACTAACGAGCCGATACGGCGTGTATGCATAATAAGGACTTGCAAACCTTATTACGGGTGCAAATCGTGTCTAGCAAGTGATGTACGACAAGTGTTTAGCAAGATGGGGCGGTATTGTGTGTGTGCTTTATACGTTCGTGAACTAATCGCTTTGCATTCCTTAGAATGGCGACGAAAAACGGGATCGAGATGAACGATTTGGAGTTTAACGCTAGAGTTGCGCCCGCCGTTGTGGGCCAAATGAGTGCGTTTCGAGAAGAAATGGATAGGAAGTATTCCGAACTTCAGAGTGGTGGTGAAATGGAGCGTTGTCTTAGGAGCTTCATGAGGACTAAACCCCCAATGTATGATGGGAAACCGGATCCTTTGATGAGCACAACTTGGATCTCGGATGTCGAAGGGTGTTTTCATACTATTGAATGCCCTCCCGAGGAGAGGACAATACTCGCTACTAGTTTGTTGCAAGGTAGGGCGAAGGATTGGTTGGACGGTAAAATTGAACTTGTCGGTGGCGAAACGTTTATGACTTTGTCGTGGGACGAATTTAAGAAGGAATTCTTCTAGGAGTTCCGAATTTTAGCCGATTTGTCAGAAATGCGTAATGAGTTGCGAAATTTGCAACAAGGTTCTATGGACTTGAATACTCTCAAGACGACCTTTATGACGAAGGCTCATTTTTGCCCGGAGTATTTGGGGAATGCTCATTTGTTGATGCAAGATTTCTATCGAACCTTGAATGATGACTTGAAGAGTAAGATTAGCAGAGTTCAGGCGAAATCGTTTGCGGAGTTATTCGCCGTAGCTAGAGGTTTCGAGTCGTATTCATGATCGAAGGTTGATGAACCTTCAAGTGAGAGAAGGGTTGTTTCTTTTGGTGCTCCAAGTAAGAGGACTAAGGGTCCGAGTGTGAGCACGGGTGGTACACGGACGGGTATATCAGATTCTAGTGCGTCTAGGTGTTACAATTGTGGCGTGAGGGGTCACAAGTCTTGGGAATGTCCGGTGCCAAGGGGTGATGGCACATTATGTTTCAATTGCCAAGAAGAAGGATATCGTAAGTCCGAATGTCCCCAGTTAGCGGGGACGGGGGTGGCAAGGAGACGTTAAGGTACGTTTCGTTTTAATAAATATGTCCTTTGATTATTTATTATGTGCCGTTTGAGTTGGAGTATGTTAAATGCATCGTGTTGTGCATGTTATCGTCATGGGCGACGTTCCTAATGGAAGTACCCTATGGTGACGTCTTGATTGTTGGGCGAAGGGCGTAAGACTTGGCGTAACCAAGCATTCCTTAGTATTTAGGAAATGTTTCTACCAAGCCATGGAAATGAGTTTTGGTGTTCGGATGTTAGAGCTTGTTCGCTTTCGTGTTGAAGTTGATGAACCATGAGGTTCGGCGGGTGGGATGAAACCCGAGAAATTGAGTGTTTTGGATCTCGATGTATGTTGGTAAAGGAGTCTACGTGACGTGACATTAGGTGCCACTTTTATACCTACTAGCGTGGTGTTCGACTCCGATTATGTTGCGGTTACATTGTACTTAGGGTACCGAAGTGAAACCCTTAGGTACATAAGTGACTGGGTGAAGTTTGACAAGCTATAGCAATTGGATGATTGCGAGAGTAGAGTTGTGTAATATGCGGTACACTCTTCGTTCGAAGTGTTAAGGATTGGTTGAAATCCTTCGTGTGTCGAAGATTGGAGCGAGATGTAGTGATGGGTCGTGTAAACCCAATTGTTGGTAAAGTTTACCTTTGGTAGCATTGTACGGTTGTATGAGATGCGGTTATGGAACGTAGTTCCAAGTGGGGGAGTTGCTCTCCCGCACGAGGAAGTTTTAGTGTGAGATTGTGGATAATGCTTTTGATAGATCCGGAATTCGTGTCGGGACCTATTTTGGTCGATTTGTAAACTAGTACAATTTTGGTTAAATTGTACTTATGATTTTGGATTCGAATTATCACCGGGGTGGTAAGGTGGTGAATCTCGTTGGGAGATAATGGGCGTGTTCGACGAGCAAGGTGAAATCCCTCGGTTAAGGGATGTGCGTGGTGGATTCTCTTATAGAGAATTATTGTTTAGTGCCTATGTTCGATATAGGTGGTTCTTGCTCGATTGTGTGGATGGTTAGTCGTATCCGTTAGGGTTCACTATAGTGTAGCAGAGCGCGATGTTGCACTACTCGTTGTTTGAGGCCAAAAGTGCGTATGTGATTGATGAAGCATGACTTTCGGGGTCCGCTGACTTCATCATGAGATCGTTGATTGGTGAAGCATGACTTTCGGGGTCCGCTAACTTCATCATGAGATCGTTGATTGGTGAAGCATGACTTTCGGGGTCCGCTGACTTCATCATGAGACCGTTGATTGGTGAAGCATGACCTTCGGGGTCCGCTGACTTCATCATGAGATCGTTGATTGGTGAAGCATGACCTTTGGGGTCCGCTGACTTCATCATGAGATCGTTGATTGGTGAAGCATGACTTTCGGGGTCCGCTGACTTCATTATGAGATCGTTGATTGGTGAAGCATGACTTTCGGGGTCTGCTGACTTCATCATGAGATCGTTGATTGGTGAAGCATGACTTTCGGGGTCTAATGACTTCATCATGAGATCGTTGATTGGTGAAGTATGACTTTCGGGGTCCGCTGACTTCATCATGAGATCGTTGATTGGTGAAGCATGACTTTCGGGGTCCGCTGACTTCATCATGAGATCGTTGATTGGTGAAGCATGACTTTCGGGGTCCGCTGACTTCATCATGAGATCGTTGATTGGTGAAGCATGACTTTCGGGGTCCGCTGACTTCATCATGAGATCGTTGATTGGTGAAGCATGACTTTCGGGGTCCGCTGACTTCATCATGAGATCGTTGATTGGTGAAGCATGACTTTCTGGGTCCGCTGACTTCATCATGAGATCGTTGATTGGTGAAGCATGACTTTCGAGGTTCGCTGATGTGATGGCCCCGTCAAAACACTTAACGGCTCCGTCACTTGGTCCCACAGCTTGATCGAACTTAAATGAATTTAACAAACGACATTGCATTCTTTTATTTCAAAAGTTTCCCAAAAAGGAAAGCATACCAAAATATGTAGTTAAAAGTTACCCAACATATTAATAATCCAAAGTTGACACAAAACATTGTCAACAACCCACAAGTATTAATTATTCAAAAACCGAATTCAAGCCAAAGTTTCATAAATTGTTTCATAAAAATCTGCCCAAATGCATGCAGACTCTTCTAAACAAAGCGGAAGCATCACATAAACTCAAGTACCTGTGAAAACATGCAAGTAAACTGTCAACACAAAGGTTGAGTGAATTATAGGTTTAAATAATCGAATAAACTTTAGACCACAAGATTTAAAAATATTAGAAAACATTAAACATTATTCCATTATCAATGAGCCACCTGGTAACCACTTAACCCTTTATTTACCCTTGCCAAACACAATAAAAAAATATACACTGGATAGTGTATCTACAACAAAATACGAAGTACTAAACATTCCGATTATAAATTGCTAGCGCGACTAGCTCGAAATGGGGTTGTCAAACCCGATAGATCTATCCATAGGATTCGCGTTCACCGGTAGAAACCAATGATTACAGTTACCAGACTAGGGAATATTTTTGTCCAACTCACAATGAATAATTTAAATTTAATTGTCACTTGTGTCTAAACGTGAAATAAAATGCCTGTAATCACATCCCAAAAATATACTTTGAAAAGTATGTAAAAACGGGACTATAACTCACCTTAATAGTAATGAAGTAACCAACACAATTAAGCGAACAGCAAATGTAGTACAGTAATCAGGAATGATCACAACACCGACCTATAAATAAAGCAGGTCGATATAAATAACTAACTTAGGTCAAGTCTTAGTATGATAGCTATTGTACATGTTGCAAGTAGTCATAGAACAATACTCAATATGCATCGGTTTGATTGGAACAGCTCACGGACACACACTTTCTATTTTTAGAAAGTTTCTATTTTTGAAAAGTTTCTATTTTTGGAAAGTTTTTATTTTTGGAAAGTTTCTATTTTTGGAAAGTTTCTAAGTTAGAAAAGTTTCCTTAATTAGAAAGTCAACAAAAGTCAACTGAAAGTCAAAGTCAACCGAAAGTCAACTCAAAAGTCAACCTTGGTCAAACATGGTCAACGTAAATTTTAAAAGTGTAAGTTATAATAATAATATAAGTTATAACGTTTATTAAAGTTAAATATGTCTAATTATGTCATAACATAAGTTTAATTAAATTAAAATGAATTATTAAAGTTAATATACGTTTAAATGATATAATTAATATAGCATAAGTATTTAATTAATTAATTAAATATTAGTCATAATATAAATATTATTAATTAATAATAAATTTTAAATCATATCATAAGTATTATTAATTAATAATGAATTATTAATCATATCATGAGTTTCTAATTATAATTATTAAATCATAAGTATTTAATAATTAAATTATAATTAAATAATAATTAAGCCTTATAATAATTAAATAATTAATTAATCCTTATTATAAGTCTTATTATAATAATCTCATAATATAAGTTTAATACTTATCATAAGTATTTTTCCATTAATAATGAAGTATTATTAATCATAAGTTTAATTAAAATGTTAATTAAATCATAAGTATTAATTAAATGATATAATAAATATATATCATAAGTTGTAAATAATTATAATTACTTTTTTATCATAAGTAATTAAATGATAATGAAATCCATTATTTATCATAAGTTTCATAATTAGTCATAAGTTTTAAATCAAAAGTTCATCGGGTCGTATCCTGAGCCCCGGTTGTCGGTTTTCGACGAGCATTACATATATCTCCGCCTAAGCAAACCACCCGACACTCTGGTACACTCAAGAACACCCCAAGAACAGTCCACAAGTCGTGATGTACAGCCATTACACCACTTGGAACTTCAATTCACTCAAAAACGTGTTTTAGACGTAACGGGTGATTCGTGGCTCGGATTGAGATGACCCGAACATGAAAGTTCGTCCCACCATCAGTCCTAACACACTAACACACCCTAAAGTCACCAAATATGGTCAAAAAGTCAGACCAAACCTGGTTTATACCAAAATCACATTTCAATCTTAACAAAATACCACTTTGATCATATCTAGGGCTCCGGAAATCGAAACGACATGAATCCGGAGTCTAAAATTAATGTCTTGATGAGAGGAACTCATTTATATACTTTATTTTATGATCAACATCCGTTACAATATCAGAAACACACGAAAAAGCTGCTGTCCCAATTTTATCAAACCGAAAAATATGCAATCGAGCAATTCTACGCATACAATCAACATTACAACAACTAATAATCATCATACTAATAATATAAACATAAAATACAGAAAAATAAATAAAAATTAAAAGTTCTAGGGTTAGGGTTTATACCCTAATCAAGAAACAATTAGTATAATCGCGTAGAGAACGGAACGAGGAATCCGATTGTATGAACGATCTCTAGATCCAAGCTTGAAAAATTGATGAAGATGATGATGTTTGGTGGTGTTGGTCGTCGCCCAAAAAGAGAAGGAAGGGAGGAAGGAGAGCAAAAGTGGTAATTAGGTTTAGATTAAAATTGTGTAATGTGTAAATGAGATGGAAAAAAAAATGGGGAGTATACTCCCTCCCCTTATGGTCGGCCGAATGGGGGGGCATGGGGTGGGCCCCATGGCCCAATCTTGCTAAAAGTGTAATTGCTTGTGGCTCGAAAGCCCGAACGAATCCCGAAACGCGAAAACGCATTTACGCGATTAAAAATCCGGAGAGATAACAAACGCGCGACGAAAAATAAATATAAATACTATATATAATTATATGATCTTAAAATATCATATTTAAAATAATTAGGATTTAAATATCCCAAAAACGCGACCGTTGGTTTATAAACCGAAAAGATTCGCCGGATAGAAATCCGCGACACGTAGAAACGTATAAATTAAAATACGAATACAATTATTCACATAACATTTAATAATTAATATATTATTATTATTATAATAATATAGGTCATAGAAATGACGTAGCACAATTAACAGTTGACGGTCGTTAAATAATTAACGGTAAAGGATAACGGAAAAAGTAGGGTCGTGACAGTACCTTCCCGTTACGGAAATTTCGTCCCGAAATTTAAGCAGGTGCAGGGGTTGACTCAGCATCTGGGAACAAATGCGGATACTTCTGCTTCATCTGATCTTCATGCTCCCAAGTGAACTCGGGACTGCGTCTATCGTTCCATCTAACCCGGACAATAGGAATTCGGCTCTGCTTAAGAGTCTTAACTTCTCGATCCATAATCTTAATAGGTTCCTCAATAAAGTGTAGTTGCTTATCAACATGAAGTTCTTCCAGAGGAATAGTCTTGTCGGCCTCGGCCAAACACTTCTTTAAGTTTGATACATGAAAAACATCGTGCACAGTACTGAGTTCTTGTGGCAACTTCAAACGATAAGCCGCCGGTCCAACTCCCTCAACAATCTCAAACGGTCCAACAAAACGAGGACTTAGCTTTCCCCTTTTACCAAAACGGATCACACCCTTCCAAGGTGAAACCTTTAACATAACCCAATCACCAACTTGAAATTCCACATCTTTCCTTCCCCTATCGGCATAACTCTTTTGCCGACTTCTAGCGGTTCTCAACCTGTCCTTAATCTGTACAATTTTCTCGGTAGTCTCGTGAATAATTTCTGGACCTGTGAGTTGAGCATCCCCAACCTCATTCCAACAGACAGGAGACCTACATTTCCTACCATACAGAGCTTCAAACGGTGCGGCTTGAATACTTGCGTGATAACTGTTGTTATAAGAAAATTCAGCTAGCATCAAATATTTATCCCACCCATTACCAAAATCAATAACACACGCTTGTAACATATCCTCCAACGTCTGAATGGTCCTTTCACTCTGACCATCCATTTGAGGATGATAAGCGGTGCTCATATCTAATCTAGTTCCCAAGGCTTCCTGCAAAGATCGCCAAAACCTCGATACAAATCGACTGTCTCGGTCCGAAATAATGGATACAGGAACACCATGCCTAGAAACAATCTCCTTCAAGTACAAACGAGTAAGTTTCTCCATTGAATCTATTTCCCTAATCGGCAAAAAGTGAGCCGACTTAGTGAGTCGATCTACAATCACCCAAATAGTGTCATAGCCACCCGCAACTCTCGGTAACTTAGTAATAAAATCCATTGTAATTCCTTCCCACTTCCACTCGGGAATCTCAGGTTGCACCAATAGTCCAGACGGTTGTTGATGTTCAGCTTTAACCTTAGCACAGGTCAAACACTTAGCCACATACGTAGCCACATCACCTTTCAAATTTGGCCACCAATACAGCTCCTTAAGATCATGATACATCTTTCCTGAACCAGGATGAATAGAGTACCTCGACTTATGAGCCTCATCTAAAACAAGTTGTCGCAGTTCGCCAAACTTCGGAACCCAAAGACGTCCTGCAAAGTACCTAGTACCATCTGCTCGAATCTCAAATTTCTTAGCCATACCTCTTACGTTCTCTTTCACAAAATTCTTTTCCTTTAAGGCTTCTTGTTGTGCCTCAAGAATCTGCCTTGCGAGGTTTGTTCTAATTGTCATATTTAAGGCCCTAAACCTGCGAGGTTCAGCCCTTTCTTTACGACTCAACGCATCCGCCACAACATTGGCCTTACCCGGATGATACAAAAGTTCACAATCGTAATCGTTCAACGTCTCAATCCATCTTCGTTTTCTCATGTTCAACTCTTTCTGATAGGATGTGTTGAAGACTTTTGTAATCTGTGTACACAGTACTCTTGACCCCATACAAATAATGTCTCCAAATCTTAAGCGCAAAAACAACGGCCCCCAACTCTAAATCATGAGTTGTATAGTTCTGCTCGTGAATCTTCAACTGTCGTGATGCGTACGCAATAACTTTCTTTCGTTGCATCAAAACACAACCAAAGCCTTGACGCGAAGCATCACAATAAACAACAAAATCATCATTACCCTCAGGTAGTGACAATATCGGAGCGGTAGTCAACTTCTTCTTTAAAATCTGAAAAGCAGTCTCTTGTTCATCCTTTCACTCGTACTTCTTCCCTTTATGCATTAAAGCAGTTAGAGGTTTTGCAATACGAGAGAAATCTTGAATGAACCTTCGATAGTAACCTTCCAATCCTAGGAACTGACGAATCTGGGTAGGAGTTTTCAGAGTTTCCCACCTTTCAATCGCCTCAATCTTAGCAGGATCAACTTGTATCCCTTGTTTACTAACAATGTGTCCAAGGAATTGAACTTCTCGTAACCAGAATGCACACTTATAGAACTTAGCGTACAACTCTTCTTTTCTCAACAGATCAAGCACTAACCTCAAATGTTCCTCGTGCTCTTCATCACTCTTCGAATAAATAAGGATGTCGTCGATGAACACAATAACGAACTTGTCCAGATAGGGTCTACAAACACGGTTCATGAGGTCCATGAACACAGCAGGTGTATTCATCAATCTGAACAGCATAACAAGAAACTCAAAGTGACCGTAATGGGTGCGAAAAGCAGTTTTCGAAACATCAGATTCCTTAGCACGCAACTGATGATAGCCGGAACGAAGATCGATTTTTGAATAAACAGATGAACCCTGAAGCTGATCTAACAGATCATCAATTCTCGGAAGGGGATAACGGTTTTTAATAGTAAGCTTGTTCAACTCACGATAATCAATGCACAAACGAAAAGAACCGTCCTTCTTCTTAACAAAAAGAACAGGAGCTCCCCAAGGGGACGAACTAGGATGAATAAAACCCTTGTCTAACAACTCACGGAGTTGACTCGATAATTCTTGAAGTTCAGAAGGCGCAAGACGATAAGGAGCACGTGCTACAGGAGCAGCACCGGGAACAAGATCAATTTGAAATTCTACCGCGCGTTGCGGCGGAAGGCCAGGTAAATCTTCGGGAAATACCTCAGGAAAATCTCTAACAATATGAACATCTCCAACACTCTTCATTTCTTTATCGGAATCAACAACATGGGCTAGAATAGCATGACAGCCTTTGCGAAGATGTTTAAGAACTTTGAAACAGCTAATAATATTTAACTCTCGGCATTTCTTATCTCCAAGAACCATCAGCGGCTCTCCAACCACATTAGTAATACGAATAGCTTTATCATAACACACAATCTCAGCACGATTCACAGATAACCAATCCATCCCAATGACAACATCAAAACTACCAAGTTCAATCGGTACCAAATCAATCTCAAAATCCCTACCAGCTAAACTAATGTTACACTTACGATGCACAGTCTTAGCAGTGAGTACTTTACCATTAGCTATTTCAACAACGTTAGTATTGTCTAAAGGAGTTAACGGTGTTTTGATTTTTGGACTTAATTTACTCGACACAAAACTCAAATCAGCCCCTAAATCAAATAGTACATAAACTGATAAATCGTTGACCGAGAACATACCAGTAACAAGTTTAGGATCTTCCTCAGCATCCCTGGCGTTAATGTTGAACGCTCTACCACGTGCAGTCTCTGTAGTCTTCTTGTTGGGACAGGCATCACGGAAATGCCCCGGCTTCCCACACTCGTAACAAACTCTCGGATTACCACCATTATTCGACTTTCCATTACCATTACCATTACCACCTCTATTACCAGCATTATTACCATTATTACCACCTGCAGCAGGAGCAGTAAAACCCGGCAGAAGCACCGTACAATCCTTAGCAATGTGTCCCTGTTTGGAACACCTCTTGCAAGTCACGGTACAGAAACCATCATGAGCCTTGTAACAACGTGGACACACACGCTGACTGCAGTTATTCGAACCAGAAGTATCCTGCTTTTTCTGCTGACTCTGGTTTTGATTGCGGTTATTATCCCACTTTCTCTTCCCATTATCAGCTTTCTTAACAGCCTCTTCACTGGGTTCGGTTACAGCAGCCTTGCTTCTTCTCAAGATCTTATCATTCAACTTATGAGCCATTGACATCGCGGCCTCAATAGTCTGGGGCTCACTAGATTCAACTCCATGTTCAATTTTCTCGGACAACCCATCAATGTAAGCTTCAATCTTAAGATTCTCATCGGCATAAACATTAGGGCACAACAAAGTCAACTCAAAGAATCTCTGCTCGTAGGCATCTAATTCGGTGCCCTTCATTTTCAAGTTTTTAAGTTCAACCTCTAACTTCTTAAGCTCACCCCTAGGACGATAGCGGGTGATCATTCTTTCCTTGAAATTACTCCAAGTTAAACCATAAGCCACATCATTTCCCAAACTGTTAACCAAGTTGTTCCACCAGGTCAATGCACTATCCTTCAAAGTGCAGCTAGCAAAACTAACCTTATCCTCCTCTCGGACACGGCTAACCCTGAAAATAGACTCGATTTTCTCGAACCTGCGAGTAAGTCCTATGGGTCCTTATGTACCACTGAATTCCTGTGGACGACTTGCCATGAACGTTTTATGGGAGCATCCCACCTGATTGTTGTTCGCATTAGCATTAGCATTCGCTGCCATAGCAGAAGTTATCCCTTCGATAACAAGACGTTGGATACGAGATTCGTTGGACTCTCTAGGAGGCATGATCTTCAAAACAGAATAACACAACCGTTAGTACTAAGAATAATACCAATGTTATAAAGGAATAGATCGAACACGAAAAGATTAACCATTAAAATAATAGTCAGTAACCACTATGTGTAATAACATGACAGTTATGATTGTTATAGAAATAACCACCACATGCATACATATTTTATGATAACATCATACAACATACATAGCACCTAACATACATGATCTACATTACGCATAATATAACATGCCAAGAGTCACAACATCAGAAATAAAATGTGATAATGATAATACATGTCATAAAAAATAACCATCCATACATAACGAAAAACATCCCATAACAAAACCTTAATAAAATCCTCGGCAAAACGCCGTACATAATCTAAAAATGTATGTATGAAAGGACATTAAGTCTTATGAAATAAATTATCAATCATGAATCATCATATCACATCTGCTTAGAGCGGGTGTGATAAGCTGGGCCGGCATGAGTCTCGGCAGGAGGCTCATACTTCCGTAACTTTCCTTTCACTTCTTCCAACTCTGCCTTCAAACCACGAACTGTGCTCTCTAGAGCCTCGAACCTAGCGTCAACTTCACGGTTACGCTTACGAGTCTCGAACCCAACATTATTCTTGAAGCTAACAAACGAATCCATACTAGCTCGAATCTGATCCATCATCTCGTTATGTGGCAAAGTACGCATACAATCACTAAGAGCATTAATACGCGTCACTTCATTGTAAGCCCTGTTCATATGAGTAAGGGTGGAAAGGTAGTAGTGAACAGGATCATCGATCTCTGGTTGACCAGCACGGCGTCTGGCAGCAGCAGGAGGAGCAGGAGCAGCAACGGAGTTATCGCTCGAAGTCGACATCTGCAAACAGTAAAACCGTAAACCACATACCAAAAGATATAAATGCTAATGATATAACTCATACGAAATGAAATGCATAACAATGCTATAGCAAAAGGGTCGGGCTGTAGACTAGACTCTAATGCACCCTAAGAACCACGGGTTGACCACATTAAGACCACCTAGTTCCCTACAACCAGAGCTCTGATACCAACTGTGATGGCCCCGTCAAAATACTTAACGGTTCCGTCACTTGGTCCCACAGCTTGATCGAACTTAAATGAATTTAACAAACGACATTGCATTCTTTTATTTCAAAAGTTTCCCAAAAAGGAAAGCATACCAAAATATGTAGTTAAAAGTAACCCAACATATTAATAATCCAAAGTTGACACAAAACATTGTCAACAACCCACAAGTATTAATTATTCAAAAACCGAATGCAAGCTAAAGTTTCATAAATTGTTTCATAAAAATCTGCCCAAATGCATGCAGACTCTTCTAAACACAGCGGAAGCATCACATAAACTCAAGTACCTGTGAAAACATGCAAGTAAACTGTCAACACAAAGGTTGAGTGAATTATAGGTTTAAATAATCGAATACACTTTAGACCACAAGATTTAAAAATGTTAGAAAACATTAAACATTATTCCATTATCAATGAGCCACCTGGTAACCACTTAACCCTTTATTTACCCTTGCCAAACACAATAAAAAAATATACACTGGACAGTGTATCTACAACAAAATACGAAGTACTAAACATTCCGATTATAAATTGCTAGCGCGACTAGCTCGAAATGGGGTTGTCAAACCCGATAGATCTATCCATAGGATTCGCGTTCACCGGTAGAAACCAATGATTACAGTTACCAGACTAGGGAATATTTTTGTCCAACTCACAATGAATAATTTAAATTTAATTGTCACTTGTGTCTAAACGTGAAATAAAATGCCTGTAATCACATCCCAAAAATATACTTTGAAAAGTATGTAAAAACGGGACTATAACTCACCTTAATAGTAATGAAGTAACCAACACAATTAAGCGAACAGCAAATGTAGTACAGTAATCAGGAATGATCACAACACCGACCTATAAATAAAGCAGGTCGATATAAATAACTAACTTAGGTCAAGTCTTAGTATGATAGCTATTGTACATGTTGCAAGTAGTCATAGAACAATACTCAATATGCATCGGTTTGATTGGAACAGCTCACGGACACACACTTTCTATTTTTAGCAGGTTTCCATTTTTGGAATGTTTCTATTTTTGGAAAGTTTCTATTTTTGGAAAGTTTCTATTTTTGGAAAGTTTCTAAGTTAGAAAAGTTTCCTTAATTAGAAAGTCAACAAAAGTCAACTGAAAGTCAAAGTCAACCGAAAGTCAACTCAAAAGTCAACCTTGGTCAAACATGGTCAACGTAAATTTTAAAAGTGTAAGTTATAATAATAATATAAGTTATAACGTTTATTAAAGTTAAATATGTCTAATTATGTCATAACATAAGTTTAATTAAATTAAAATGAATTATTAAAGTTAATATACGTTTAAATGATATAATTAATATAGCATAAGTATTTAATTAATTAATTAAATATTAGTCATAATATAAATATTATTAATTAATAATAAATTTTAAATCATATCATAAGTATTATTAATTAATAATGAATTATTAATCATATCATGAGTTTCTAATTATAATTATTAAATCATAAGTATTTAATAATTAAATTATAATTAAATAATAATTAAGCCTTATAATAATTAAATAATTAATTAATCCTTATTATAAGTCTTATTATAATAATCTCATAATATAAGTTTAATACTTATCATAAGTATTTTTCCATTAATAATGAAGTATTATTAATCATAAGTTTAATTAAAATGTTAATTAAATCATAAGTATTAATTAAATGATATAATAAATATATATCATAAGTTGTAAATAATTATAATTACTTTTTTATCATAAGTAATTAAATGATAATGAAATCCATTATTTATCATAAGTTTCATAATTAGTCATAAGTTTTAAATCAAAAGTTCATCGGGTCGTATCCTGAGCCCCGGTTGTCGGTTTTCGACGAGCATTACATATATCTCCGCCTAAGCAAACCACCCGACACTCTGGTACACTCAAGAACACCCCAAGAACAGTCCACAAGTCGTGATGTACAGCCATTACACCACTTGGAACTTCAATTCACTCAAAAACGTGTTTTAGACGTAACGGGTGATTCGTGGCTCGGATTGAGATGACCCGAACATGAAAGTTCGTCCCACCATCAGTCCTAACACACTAACACACCCTAAAGTCACCAAATATGGTCACAAAGTCAGACCAAACCTGGTTCATACCAAAATCACATTTCAATCTTAACAAAATACCACTTTGATCATATCTAGGGCTCCGGAAATCGAAACGACATGAATCCGGAGTCTAAAATTAATGCCTTGATGAGAGGAACTCATTTATATACTTTATTTTATGATCAACATCAGTTATAATATCAGAAACACACGAAAAAGCTGCTATCCCAATTTTATCAAACCGAAAAATATGCAATCGAGCAATTCTACGCATACAATCAACATTACAACAACTAATAATCATCATACTAATAATATAAACATAAAATACAGAAAAATAAATAAAAATTAAAAGTTCTAGGGTTAGGGTTTATACCCTAATCAAGAAACAATTAGTATAATCGCGTAGAGAACGGAACGAGGAATCCGATTGTATGAACGATCTCTAGATCCAAGCTTGAAAAATTGATGAAGATGATGATGTTTGGTGGTGTTGGTCATCACCCAAAAAGAGAAGGAAGGGAGGAAGGAGAGCAAAAGTGGTAATTAGTTTTAGATTAAAATTGTGTAATGTGTAAATGAGATGGAAAATAAAAAAAAATGGGGAGTATACTCCCTCCCCTTATGGTCGGTAGAATGGGGGGTCATGGGGTGGGCCCTATGGCCCAATCTTGCTAAAAGTGTAATTGCTTGTGGCCCGAAAGCCCGAACGAATCCCGAAACGCGAAAACGCACTTACGCGATTAAAAATCCGGAGAGATAACAAACGCGCGACAAAAATTAAATATAAATACTATATATAATTATATGATCTTAAAATATCATATTTAAAATAAATAGGATTTAAATATCCCAAATACGCGACCGTTGGTTTAAAAACCGAAAAGATTCGCCGGAAAGAAATCCGCGACACGTAGAAACGTATAAATTAAAATACGAATACAATTATTCACATAACATTTAATAATTAATATATTATTATTATTATAATAATATAGGTCATAGAAATGATGTAGCACAATTAACAGTTGACGGTCGTTAAATAATTAACGGTAAAGGATAACGGAAAAAGTAGGGTCGTGACAGCTGACTTCATCATGAGATTGTTGATTGGTGAAGCATGACTTTCGGGGTCTGCTTACTTCATCATGAGATCGTTGATTGGTGAAGCATGACTTTCGGGGTCCGCTGACTTCATCATGAGATCATTGATTGGTGAAGCATGACCTTCGGGGTCCGCTGACTTCATCATGGGATCGTTGATTGGTGGGGCATGACCTTCGGGGTCCGCTGACTTCATCATGAGATCGTCGATTGGTGAGGCATGACCTTCGGGGTCCGCTGACTTCATCATGGGTGTAGTGTTATATCAGTGAAGCATGACCGTTGACGGGGTCCGCTGACTTCATCCGGTGTTGAGATTTGGGAAGTGGGTCGCGTGTAGTTTTCTGCCAGCCTCCATGTTGTGTTGTGAACTATTGGTTGTTTATACACCAATGGTGGGTTCGTGAGGACCATGTCGTGTGATTAGTGATGCGATAGCCGTGTTTCGCTCATATGTTGTTATGGCTGTGACAATAATAGATTTTGTACACCTTGGGATTTGCGTTGCCATAGTCGTTTGGGGCACTATCGGTTTTAGCCGTTTGTTTATTATGTTACGATAGTTGCGTATTAGTCGTACTGCACACTACAAGGGATGTTATGTGGTAAGCGTATCCGTAAGGATTCGTTTGGTTCGGTCTTCATCATTTCGGGTTGTTGACCTTAGGTTGAGACTTGGTTGCTTTTAGCATTGTACTCGGTAAGGGTACGCTAAGGGATTGATATCTCAGTAAGAGATTGATTGAGTTTTTCCCGATGTGAGGGATTGAGCAAGTTTTAATGCTCGGATTTGCGGATTTGTTAAATCACGGATGACGATTTAGTGTTAAGGGCGGTCCATTGAGGAGGATTGCCTAGAGAAATTGGAAGGAAACATGATAGCGAATGTTAAGCGATTGTAGTAGTTTTCGGATGTCGTGTGCATTGCATGTAATTGGTAAGTGGTTTAATCTCCGAGTTTATGATAATTGTGGTAGAGGTCGGTTCGGAACTTATGTTTGCGGACAGTGGAATGTGGTCCGTTTGGTTAAGTGACGAGGATCACAAGGACGTGATCGATTCTAAGTGGGGGAGAGTTGTAAGACCCAAATATTTATTGTACGAAAGTGTAATTATGCTACATAGAGTGCAGGAAGCATTGTGTAATTAAACAAAGCTCAGATTCTGCCCAGACATGGGTGCGCGCCGCGCACGAGCCCAGCGACAGAATCCTGCTTTTTCTATTTTTGAGTTTGATGAGGGGCTTTTTGGTTTTTTCACTTGAGGCCGGATCTTAGGCCTTATCAGCTGGTTTGGATCCACTTTTAGATCATATTTCACATCCACAAACACTCTCAAGTATCTTAGAGAGAGAGGGAGAATTCTAGTGAGAGAATTGGGGTTTTGGTGAAGAAGGAGCTTGAATTGATCAAAGTCCCGGGTGTTAAAGTTGTTCACCTCGTTCCTAGCTACGTTTTGGTTGTTGTGGTAAGTTCTAACTCCGAATTTCATTGTTTGATTTTGATATTCAAGTTAGGGTTTGAACTTAGATTGTTGAGAAACCCATTTAAACTCTTGAAGTGAGTTTGTTGATGCTAGTACTCGAGTTTATTGTTATTGTTGGTGGATTTTGGGTTGGTGAACTAATTGGCCATGACTAGAACTTGTAATTGGGTTTAATCACTAGGTTTAGTGATTAAGGAAGTATTGGAACCCTTTTGGTGTGTTTGAAAGACTAATTTTGGAATTGAGTCAAAATTAGGGTTTTTGGGTGATTTTGAGATTGATAAGTGTTTAACACTTAAGTTTGGGTTCATTTGGTGTAGTAGGACCATTTTCACTTGTGATTGGTGATTATTGGTTAGTTTGGATGCGTTTTGTATTTATGAGTGCAATTGGTCGAATTTGCACTAAGTGTCGAATTGAGTTGGTTTGTAAATCCACTCTAAGTGTATTGTTGTATTTGTGATAATGGAATAGGTACTTTCCATTGACGAGTCGCGGATTACTTGGAAGCATTCATCAAGGCGACAAGGTGAGTGTTAATATCCTATGTGCATATGTATGTGTAGGATGGGTGCGGGTCGAGTGAAGTGGTTCTCGGTTATAGAACTCACTTCACATATAGGTGGATTTGATGGACTTTTGTATAGGCCCAATTAGGACGGATGTGCATTTTGGTTGACCACCTTTGGCGAGGTACACGTTTTGTGTGTACATTACCACACGTGGTTGTGAATTGGATAACCCCAATGGCGAAGGGTTGATATTGAATTGTGATGTGTTTATTTTCATGAACGGATATGTGTTGTCCAAGGGTTAGTGATATATGTGTTGTACACTAACGGTTGTTACGAACATCGATGGGAAATTCGAGTACCATTCCTTTGTATGATTGGTTAACCTTGGGCGGTTTTACGCTCCGTTTTATATATATATATATATATATATATATATATATATATATATATATATATATATATATATATATATATATATATATATATATATATATATATATTAATGTATTGTTGTGATGTAGCTAACCCTCCTGGTGTAGCTTATTGGCGTTGTTCACTTCGTCGTTGGTGACTTACTTTATGGTTGTTGTTACTAGCTTGTTGCTTAGTGATTATACGGTATGCTTAGCTTAGCTTGCCTTTATGCTTGGATGCTCCGGTATGCGGTATTTGATTATTTGTGTGGCGTGTCCATTCTATGCATATATATGTATGTAGTATATTCTCACTCACTAAGCGTTAGCTTACCCTCTCGTTGTTTACATTTTTATAGATTGCTTGGATGCGGTGGCTCGGGTAAGCGTGGGACTAGTGGACTTGCGTAGTTTACTTTAGAAGATCGTGTTTTTGGATTGGATTAGGATTGGGTAGCGTATCCCCGATCGCCATGCTAGGTCTTTATTTTGTGTTAGAAATCACGTGGTCGAAAACTTATATTTTTGTACGAAAGTCGTAAAATGGCCGATGTGGGCCCGATGTTGTAAAACTCATTTTATTATTGGAACGTGTTGGTTTTAACTATGGTAATATGTTGTGAAAAGCATTTGGTCTAAATGTGACGGGAAGTCGAAGATCTTTTCGCGTAAAATGGAAAAAGTGGACAGAAGCTGCCAGGCACCTGTGCGCGCCGCGCACATGGTGAGGTGCGCTCGGCGCACCCTTCTGCCCTATTTGAAAAAAAAAATATTCCGCGTTATTGGTTGGTTAACGGGTTGGGATGTTACACGCAGACTCGACCGTAGAATCCTGTTTCAAACGTCTGGAAATTTCTCCCACGGCCAACACCACGGTCGACCATGGTTCGACTGTGCGTGGTCTGACTTTGCTTTAAATCTAATAAAACCCTCACTTTTCATCTCATTCAAACTCAATTCAAAACAAATACTCTCTGCACTGCTGGGGATATCGACCGCACACATAAGAACACGCATTCCTTCCATCTCAATTCTTACTTTCGGTATGATTAATCTTTGCTTTCCTAGCATTCAATTATGTTTGTATGATGAGCTATTGTTGTGTAGAAACCCTAACTAGAATGTACCAAAACTCAAATTAATGCAAATAATCAAAATTGTTCTTGAAAATAACTTAGAAACGATTGTAACGATGCCTATATATCCTAATTTAACTTTGGAAAATTCTAGGTTTCATTATACATCTAGGTTAGATTTTCATAGAATCATTGTTCATATGATATAAATAACATTGTTGCAAATTGAGTGTGATAATGTTAGATGTTAAAATATGTGTTGATGACGATCTTAAAAGTCTAAAACACATATGAACTTTGTGAAAATCATAATCTAGTTTCAAACTCATTGACACTAATGAAGAGTGAAAATGTGAAGAACATTAACATCAAAACATCTAAGTATTGATGATAATTAAAGTTTGCAAAACTTGTTGCCTACAATTGAATCAGACATACACTTTGAATTAATTTAAAGTATCATTGTGTAGGAAATGACAAAAGGAAATGGCAAGAATGTTGTCGCAAAAAGAAAAGACTCATACGATCCACCATCGGATCCTGAAGAAAGAGTTGCTTACAACATTGAATTTCTTTCAGACAGAAAAATTGCTGAAGGAAGAAGAGTTACTCACACTCAAATGCCTGGACTCGTAAGGCAATTTGAGAAACCCAAATGTAAATCCTTTCTTACTCTGAACGGTCCTATTTATCCTTTACTCATTCGAGAATTCTACGCAAACTTCAACTTCATAAATGATGAGGTATTCTTCAATCTTCTGGGCATTAATTACCGGTATCCACTCAAGGATTTCGAGATCATGCTGGATGTTCCCATCGATGGTGAAAAGTTCTATAATAGGCAACATGATCTATCAAATCTTCCTGACTTCATTTCAGACAAAACTCCTCTGATCGATACGCTCTGCAAGGATGATGCTCCTCAAGCTGAAATTAAGAAATCTGGTGTACAAGGTAAACATCTCCGTCATGAGTATGACATCTGGAACAAAATAATTACTCACAATATCTACTGCAAATCCGAAAACTACTCAAATGTCCATACCACTCAATTCGCTCTGATGTGGTGTTTGGAAAATGAAATCAAAGTTAATATGGCTAATCTCATGGCATCAAGGATGAATGGAATCCTCACAGAAACCACTCGTGCATTACCGTATGGGTTGCACCTTAATAAAGTGTTTGAATATCTGGGTATCACAAGTGATGACTTTCGTCAACCCATTCATGTCATATTCAAAGTACCAAAAACTTCAGAAGTAACCATCCGCAAACAAAAAAGAATGACCGGTGAAGCAGGAACCAGTAGAGAAGAAATTGTGATTCCTGACGATGAAGATGAAGAGGCTAATGAACAAGTTGAAGAGTTGAGGATGATGGCAAAGATGGATAAAATCTACTAGAAACAAATCCAAAACCTCAAAAAGGAGTCAAAGATGGTGAAGATGATGAAGGGGGTGATGAGGAAGCTGACATGCAGGAGAAGTGATAATGAGGATGATAAATCGAGTGCGTCAACCTAGAAATCTTTGAATTAACTTGAGTATCTTGTGTAATGTGTAAAACTATTATACTGTGATTCTATGGTTGAATGTAGACATGATGATTTTGAATATTGTAATGTCTTAATTTGATTAAAACAACTTGCCCAAAGGAAAATAAGATGTTAACAAATTGGAAATGTGTTGCAGACAAAATGCAGTCGCAATCACGGTTGACCGTGATCTTGACCGCAGATTGACTGCAATCAATTTAAGCTTCATTAAATACACACCAATAGCAAACCAATATCACTATCATACAAACAATATCCAAATGCAATCAAATTTAACTTCAACTTTAAATTTCTTGAATAAAACAATTACTCAAAATGGATGGAAAGCCTTCACTCAAGATTCCTTAAATTGAGAAATCTCAAAGAACATCTTGCACCTCAAAGCAATGAGTTCTTCAAAATCCTTTCTTTTTTCAAACTCCAAACATCACTCAAATCTCAAAATGTCAAAAGTTCTCAACAAACTTTCATGTGATGAAAAGAAGAACACTCAAGATGACTCAAGACACATCCAAGAAGAACATGAAGTGTTCTATGATTATCATACTCTTCAAAGAGAGTTTGACAAAATTGGATGGGGATCGTTTCTCTCACTCAAAACCTACAAATTTCCTTCACTTGTCAAACTATTCTACTCAAAGTTGGAATTTACCTCTGACCGAAACATAAAATTTACTCTGCTTGATCAAGACCATGTGATGACACTTAAGCGATTTGGCTACATCCTTAGAGTGCCAACAAAAGGAGCTGAGTTCTATGATACGAAGAATCATATACAACTCCTTCCCAAGTTTATTCCAAGAATAGCACTAACCTCACTCTTCATTGATCCATAACTAAAACTAAGTACTCTCTGTTAAAAAGGTGTTTTTGACAGCGACATTCGACCAGAGTATGGGACATGCAAAACGATGATAAGTCACAACATCTTCTTCAAAAAAGAAGGTGATGATCAAGTGTCCATGACTGAATTTAGACTCATGTGGTGCCTAACCAAGTCCATACCAGTAAATCTTGATTACATAATGGCTTCAAGGATGCAAGACCTTAAACAAGATCTCATGCAACCTTTTATGTGATGCCCCGTACTAAATCATCATGTACGGACCATCAACAACAGGATCATTACAAGGTCAAACACTATACGCGTTTTCAAAACAAGTTGCATTCATAACAAAAGGAGACATCATAACTAACGTCAATTGTTTTACATCAAAAGTATGCTTCAATGAACAGAAGCAAAGGTAATAGCACGTAACCCTTAGGTCGTTACAATTCTTAGTTCAAAAGTAATTAAGTTTGAATGCAAAATAAAGTAATTCATGCGGAGATAACTCTAGAGCAGCGGGTGTCTACAGCAAGACTAGTACCCAGCGGAAGCTAACCTTAAGCACCTGAGAAAAACATGCTTAAAAATGTCAACACAAAGGTTGGTGAGCTATAGTTTAAGTATAACAGTAATGTAAGTAGGCCACGAGATTTCAGTGCTACAGAGAGCGTTTCAAATAGTATTCCAAATCAGTATGTTTAAGTATATGCTCAATCGTGGGCACTCGGTAACTAACTTAACGTTTAATAATATAATACCCCCTGAAAGTACACTTGGCAAGTGCGTATGTTTACGAAGTATTAAACACTCATTGACTGCTAGCGCGACTAGCCCGAGTGGGGATGTCAAACCCTATGGATCTATATCTAAGATTCGCATTCACCGGTTCATAAACCAATGATTAAACGTTACCGAGCTAAAGGGAATCTTTCTGCCGTTATATAACCCACACATATATAAAGTTTAAGTACTCGTGCCTAGTATGTAAAACATAAAATCCGCATGTATTCTCAGTTCCCAAAATAAGTTAAAGTAAAAAGGGAATGCTATAACTCACAATGATAAGTAGCGGTTAAGTTGAGTCGGGAAAGGTGTGCAAGTAATCGGTCCGAAAGTCCTCAACCTAAGTCAAATAGTACTAAGTCAGTAAATCATCTCAAAAGTTTTATAAGTATGTAAATAAGGTCTTAAAGGTCATCATCATTCATCATCAAACAAAAGGTAACAAATAAGTTTCGTTTATGAAAGTAGTTTAAAACAAAGGCTGACTTTGATCAGTCACCACGGCCTCTACACAAACCGAACAGAGGTGAGACCAGTGGCCATGGCTCCGTATATGAGTCATTTAAGTGTGGTAAAAATTTCAGAAGCAAACTCGTCTTAGTTTGACCGTGGCGACGGTCTAAGTGCGAGTATGTCAGAATTTTCTTCACAACGTTAATGGACATAGCGACGATCGGAGGGCTATAAATCCTAAACCGTAACTCAGAATAAGACGATTCTTATATGAAAAATTATATATGATGGAATTTGACAATCTTTTAAACAAACATGTTCTACACATTAACAAAGTTCATAAAACCCATTTTATGCAGATTAAAGTAAGCGGAAGCATGTAAAGTTCATGTTATATAACAACCATTTTAAAAGACAAATTCCATAAATATATCAAGTCTTGAATAATATTCTTACATACAACAAGTGGATTTAGAGTTTTACCTCCTCAAGCTAGTTGAGGGTTACTACAAGATGATGAAGAAGATGATGATGAACAAGCTTCTTACTTGAAGCCTCAAGCTTGAAATACCCACAAGCAATAACCCCAACACCTTTGTAATTAGTTAGGATTTAAATGACACTAGAAATGAGCTTGTAAAACCAAAATGTAGAACTCTCTTTTGGCCAAAAACCCCACGGTTTTCAGTTCAGTTTTTGAGCAGTTTCTGTGCAATTTTTTTAGCTCTTTTGATGTGTTTGAATGCATGTGTGTGTGGAATACTAAGCCCCCTTGATCTTAGTTAAGCATGTGTAGCAAGTATTAAACAAATGCATACTTATTCTAACTCCCATGCCACTCACATTGCCATAATATAATATACTTTTATAAAAAAAACTGATTTTATAAAATCAGTTTTTATAAAACTTGATTTCATAAAATACATTTTATAAACTTGTATATATATTATTTGTTATGTATATTTTATAAAGCCAATTTTATAAAATGTATCATAACTTAATCAATTATTTAACCTATAAATAATTAAATCCTTGTTATATAAGTTGTTCCATAACTTATATATAAACATATCAAGTAATATTATTTAAGAAACCTTTTCCTTAAAATTCAAGTGTCGCGTATTTAATCAATGATCCAATCGTTAAGATCAAATACGAGTAAGGTGTCGGTAAGCTTGTTATTGGGTATGACCCGACTTGGATCAAAACATATTAGCCACATTAATTTAATATGTCTCTCGGGCATACGAAAAACCTTCAATCTCCCACTTGCACGAGAAACATAAGAAATTAATGCAAGTGACGGATACCACCTAACGACCGTCCATCACCCCCAATATGTTATGACTTTGTGCCATTCAATAACATCATCCCTTTCGAGTTCCCATCTCGAATATGAATAGGTGAATCTTTTCATTATATCCTTTCGTCCTAGATGTCATGTTAAATCCAAGAGACACAGAGTGATCACTCTCTTCTAGATTTAACTTTATCAGGCCTTAGACATCTGACTCTCAACGAATAAGAGGGACAAATTCCATCTTGACTACATACGTCCTAAATATATACCTTGTATTATACCTGAGCTCTTCCTTATGAACTACCATATTTCAGAATAGCGAAGGAACGAATCAAGGCACAATACTTGGTAAATATCCGAACCCAATATGTATATCAGGTCAGAGGATACAATGATATTCGCCTTTACTCAAGACTACATGTGATCAACCACAAAGGCTCCATTTAGTAAATCTTGAGGGCGAGTCTTCCAATATTTGTATCCCACAAATATCTAAGAACCTTGGTTGTAACCTTGCCCCACATTTAGTCCGTGAATGTATACCAATCCAAGTTCATAATAGTCTAAACCTCACACTTGTTCCCACAAATGTGATCAACTACAAAATTTAGAATAATTGCTTATTCATGGATAAAATATGCAAAATAGGAACTTAACTCAAAATAAATTAAACCATAATTATATTAATGAGTTTGAACAATTTCGTTCCGTTACAATACTTAAAACAGATCATGACCAATCACTAGAATATCGAAGCCCTAATGCACAAACATGTCCTGCATGTTTTGATCCATGTAAGAGCTTCGTGAGAGGATCCGCTATATTAAGATCTGTGTGAACTTTGCGAATACATATCTTTCCCTTTTCAACTTCATCCCTTATGTAGTTGAATCTCCGCTCAATGTGACGGGTCTTTTGATGAGCACGAGGTTCCTTGATTTGAGCAATCGCACCCTCGTTGTCACAAAAGATCTCAAGAGGGTCCTGAATGGAAGGGACTACTCCTAAGTCGTCGATGAATTTCTTCATCCATGCAGTTTCCTGAGCTGCCAATTATGCGGCGATGTACTCCGACTCTGTAGTGGATAGAGCAACAACATCCTGTTTTGAACTCTTCCAAGAGACCGCACCTCCATTTAATGTGAAGACATAACCGGATTGTGATGGAGAATCATCACGATCAGTTTGGAAACTCGCGTCCATGTAACCTTTTACAGCGAGTTCCTCCTCACCAGACCCATATATCAGAAACATATCCTTAGTCCTCCTAAGGTATTTCAATATACTTTTAACAGCAATCCAATGACTGTTTCCTGGGTTATTCTGGTATCTACTTGTCAGGCTAAGAGCGCATGACACATCCGGTCTAGTGCATATCATTGCATACATGATTGACCCAATGGCAGAAGCATATGGGACTTTCTTCATTCTCTCCTGTTCATCTTTCGTAGTGGGGCACTGAGATGAACTGAGAAGTGTTCCCTTTTGAATAGGTACCAAACCTTTCTTAGAGTTCTTCATCTTGAACCTTTTCAAGATCTTTTCAATGTATGCACTTTGATTTAAACCTATCAGTTTCTTGGATCTATCCCTGTAGATCCCAATTCCCAAAACGTATTGTGCTTCTCCAAGATCCTTAATGGAGAAGTATTTGCTTAACCAAGTTTTAACACCTTGCATTGCCGGAATATCATTTCCAAATAACAATATATCATCCACATATAGTACAAGGAACATGATAGTGCTCCCACTAGCTTTCTTGTATACACAAGCTTCATCACCATTTTTAATGAAGCCAAATTTCTTGGCCTCCTCATTAAAATGATGATTCCACATTCTAGATGCTTGTTTCAATCCGTAGATTGACTTCTTTAACTTGCATACCTTTTTAGGATATTTCGGATCAACAAAACCCTCAGGCTGAACCATATAGACATCTTCCTCAAGATGTCCGTTTAGGAAGGCGGTCTTGACATCCATCTGCCATATTTCATAATCATAATGAGCAGCAATGGCAAGTAATATCTGTAGTGACCCGAACTTTTCTATGTTTATATATATTAATTGAGATTGATATTTACATGATTAAATGTTTCCAACATGTTAAGCAATCAAACTTGTTAAGACTTGATTAATTGAAATATGTTTCATATAGACAATTGACCACCCAAGTTGACCGGTGATTCACGAACGTTAAAACTTGTAAAAACTATATGATGACATATATATGGATATATATATAGTTAACATGATACTATGATAATTAAACATATCATTAAGTATATTAACAATGAACTACATATGTAAAAACAAGACTACTAACTTAATGATTTTTAAACGAGACATATATGTAACGATTATCGTTGTAAAGACATTTAATGTATATATATCATATTAAGAGATATACATACATGATAATATCATGATAATATAATAATTTAAAATCTCATTTGATATTATAAACATTGGGTTAACAACATTTAACAAGATCGTTAACCTAAAGGTTTCAAAACAACACTTACATGTAACGACTAACGATGACTTAACGACTCAGTTAAAATGTATATACATGTAGTGTTTTAATATGTATTTATACACTTTTAAAAGACTTCAATACACTTATCAAAATACTTCTACTTAACAAAAATTCTTACAATTACATCCTCGTTCAGTTTCATCAACAATTCTACTCGTATGCACCCGTATTCGTACTCGTACAATACACAGCTTTTAGATGTATGTACTATTGGTATATACACTCCAATGATCAGCTCTTATTAGCCCATGTGAGTCACCTAACACATGTGGGAACCATCATTTGGCAACTAGCATGAAATATCTTATAAAATTACAAAAATATGAGTAATCATTCATGACTTATTTACATGAAAACAAAATTACATATCCTTTATATCTAATCCATACACCAACGACCAAAAACACCTACAAACACTTTCATTCTTCAATTTTCTTCATCTAATTAATCTCTCTCAAGTTCTATCTTCAAGTTCTAAGTATTCTTCATAAATTCTACAAGTTCTAGTTACATAAAATCAAGAATACTTTCAAGTTTGCTAGCTCACTTCCAATCTTGTAAGGTGATCATCCAACCTCAAGAAATCTTTGTTTCTTACAGTAGGTTATCATTCTAATACAAGGTAATAATAATATTCAAACTTTGGTTCAATTTCTATAACTATAACAATCTTATTTCAAGTGATGATCTTACTTGAACTTGTCTTCGTGTCGTGATTCTGCTTCAAGAACTTCGAGCCATCCAAGGATCCGTTGAAGCTAGATCCATTTTTCTCTTTTCCAGTAGGTTTATCCAAGGATCTTAAGGTAGTAATGATGTTCATAACATCATTCAATTCATACATATAAAGCTATCTTATTCGAAGGTTTAAACTTGTAATCACTAGAACATAGTTTAGTTAATTCTAAACTTGTTCGCAAACAAAAGTCAATCCTTCTAACTTGACTTTTAAAATCAACTAAATACATGTTCTATATCTATATGATATGCTAACTTAATGATTTAAAACCTGGAAACACGAAAAACACCGTAAAACCGGATTTACGCCGTCGTAGTAACACCGCGGGCTGTTTTGGGTTAGTTAATTAAAAACTATGATAAACTTTGATTTAAAAGTTGTTATTCTGAGAAAATGATTTTTATTATGAACATGAAACTATATCCAAAAATTATGGTTAAACTCAAAGTGGAAGTATGTTTTCTAAAATGGTCATCTAGACGTCGTTCTTTCGACTGAAATGACTACCTTTACAAAAATGACTTGTAACTTATTTTTCCGACTATAAACCTATACTTTTTCTATTTAGATTCATAAAATAGAGTTCAATATAAAACCATAGCAATTTGATACACTCAAAACGGATTTAAAATGAAGAAGTTATGGGTAAAACAAGATTGGATAATTTTTCTCATTTTAGCTACGTGAAAATTGGTAACAAATCTATTCCAACCATAACTTAATCAAATTGTATTGTATATTATGTAATCTTGAGATACCATAGACACGTATACAATGTTTCGACCTATCATGTCGACACATCTATATATATTTCGGAACAACCATAGACACTCTATATGTGAATGTTGGAGTTAGCTATACAGGGTTGAGGTTGATTCCAAAATATATATAGTTTGAGTTGTGATCAATACTGAGATACGTATACACTGGGTCGTGGATTGATTCAAGATAATATTTATCGATTTATTTCTGTACATCTTACTGTGGACAACTAGTTGTAGGTTACTAACGAGGACAGCTGACTTAATAAACTTAAAACATCAAAATATATTAAAAGTGTTGTAAATATATTTTGAACATACTTTGATATATATGTATATATTGTTATAGGTTCGTGAATCAACCAGTGGCCAAGTCTTACTTCCCGATGAAGTAAAAATCTGTGAAAGTGAGTTATAGTCCCACTTTTAAAATCTAATATTTTTGGGATGAGAATACATGCAGGTTTTATAAATGGTTTACAAAATAGACACAAGTACGTGAAACTACATTCTATGGTTGAATTATCGAAATCGAATATGCCCCTTTTTATTAAGTCTGGTAATCTAAGAATTAGGGAACAGACACCCTAATTGACGCGAATCCTAAAGATAGATCTATTGGGCCTAACAAACCCCATCCAAAGTACCGGATGCTTTAGTACTTCGAAATTTATATCATATCCGAAGGGTGTCCCGGAATGATGGGGATATTCTTATATATGCATCTTGTTAATGTCGGTTACCAGGTGTTCACCATATGAATGATTTTTATCTCTATGTATGGGATGTGTATTGAAATATGAAATCTTGTGGTCTATTGTTACGATTTGATATATATAGGTTAAACCTATAACTCACCAACATTTTGTTGACGTTAAAACATGTTTATTCTCAGGTGATTATTAAGAGCTTCCGCTGTCGCATACTTAAATAAGGACGAGATTTGGAGTCCATGCTTGTATGATATTGTGTAAAAACTGCATTCAAGAAACTTATTTTGTTGTAACATATTTGTATTGTAAACCATTATGTAATGGTCGTGTGTAAACAGGATATTTTAGATTATCATTATTTGATAATCTACGTAAAGCTTTTTAAGCCATTATTGATGAAATAAAGGTTATGGTTTGTTTTAAAGTGAATGCAGTCTTTGAAAAACGTCTCATATAGAGGTCAAAACCTCGCAACGAAATCAATTAATATGGAACGTTTTTAATCAATAAGAACGGGACATTTCAGTTGGTATCCGAGCGTTGGTCTTAGAGAACCAGAATTTTGCATTAGTGTGTCTTATCGAGTTTGTTAGGATGCATTAGTGAGTCTGGACTTCGACCGTGTTTACTTGAAAAATGATTGCTTAACATATTTTGTTGGAAACTATATATTTTTAACATGTGAATATTATGTGATATATTAATCTCTTAACGCGTTTGATATTATGTGATAGATGTCTACCTCTAGAACAAGTCACATTGACTCACCTTATAATAATGAAGAGTCAAATGTAAATTGGAATGATTCGTGGACTGATTCACAAGTTCCCGAAGAGGAACCGGAAGAAGAGTCGGAACCGGAAGAAGAATCGGAACCGGAAGAAGAATCGGAACCGGATGAAGAAATAGAACCGGTGGGGGAAATAATAAAACGGTTAAGTAAAAGAAAATCCTCAACCAACCGACCAAGGTTAATTATGGTCAATGGTGTTTCCGCCAAGGAAGCAAAATATTGGGAGGATTACCAATTCTCCGATGAATCGGATTCCGACGAGAATTCCGATGATGTTATAGAAATTACCCCAACTGAATTTAAAAAGGCAAAAGAAAATAATAAGGGAAAGGGCATAAAAATAAAGAAATCTAATTCCAACCCCGATGAACTTTATATGTATCGTCAACCCCCGAAGTCCTTAAGTTGTAACAATGACCCGGGAACCTCTAAACCACCAGGTTTTTCTAAACCAATGTGGAAAACGACGGCTCGTATTAGGGGAACATCATATATCCCTAGAAACTTGACAAAACGAACCAAAACCTAAGAAGAAGAAACAAGCGAGTCGGAATAAGATAGTTGTATTCGTGTGGTGTAATATATGTAATATAGTGTGCTTATGCTTTATGATATATGTAAAAATTGCTTGTATTAATAAGTATTTTTTTATGAATCTAACTCTTGTCTATTTTACAGTATAAAAACACAAAATGGATAGACAACCCAATATTTTAAGAGACCTACCCGGAGACATGATTGATGAAATCTTGTCTAGAGTCGGTCAGAATTCTTCGGCACAACTATTTAAGGCGAGATCAGTTTGTAAGACATTCGAAGAACGTTCCAAGAATGCCTTGGTTTATAAAAGGCTTTCGTTCGAAAGATGGGGGATATCACATTGGGAAATCCATAAGTTACGATGTGTTTACTTTGATGCATATATTGCGGGGAACCCAAATGCTATTTTACGCAATGGGTTAAGAAATTATTTTGACTCAATATATCCGAATATTGGACTTCGTGATTTAGAAAAAGCGGCTAACATGCAACATAAAGAAGCATGTTATGCTTACGGATTAGTAATGTTCGCTTCTCACCAAAGTGAGAACAAGAACATCGGCCTACAACTATTAAACAAAACGTTCCCACAAGTGACGGAGTCGGTAATTGGGGTAAGAAATGAGGTTTTTAGATTGTTACGGGACTGTTGGACATTACGTAACCCTCGTCCCTTTGACGACGTTACAACACGCTGTCTTATCAACGGCCATAACGGTTATGTTCCACAAGACCAAGGATGGGAAGTAGTCCTAGTAAAACCAGAATGCATGACTTGTTTCTGGACGTATGAATTACGTGTCTTTATTGCCTTTGCTGAACGACTTGTGTACTAGCTAGAATTATCTTCACAACTATCTTGTATCAAAGTTATTGTGTGCTATATTTCATGCTTTATGTAAAATAAGCGGTATTGTAAGTTTGTAAAATATTGTATAAAAGTTTGAACGCGAAATATTATTATAATCAGTTTTTCATATAGAATTGTAGTAGTTGAATTGTATATTAGCTACTAAGTATGAACTTAACGGGTAGGTACTACCCGAATTTAAACTTATAAAATTCTAATATGAAGAAAAAGCTTTTATAAATGAGTTCATATTATGCTATGAAATACTATTAATTACTCTTAATATTCTGTATGATTAACTTGTTGTATTTGACTATTTTGAAGGAAATGGCACCGACTACTCGACACACCGTGAATATGAATGAAGAGGAATTCCGTACTTTTCTAGCTTCAAACATAGCCGCAGTACAGGCTGCGCTACATACCAACAATAACCTTGGATCTAGCAGTACAGGAAATCGTGTAGGATGCACCTACAAAGAATTCACTGCCTGCAAACCTTTGGAATTTGATGGAACCGAAGGACCGATCGGATTGAAACGGTGGACCGAGAAGGTCGAATCGGTGTTTGCCATAAGTAAGTGTACTGTAGAGGACAAAGTGAAGTACGCTACGCATACCTTCACAGGTTCTGCGTTAACATGGTGGAATACCTATCTAGAGCAAGTGGGACAAGACGATGCGTATGCACTACCGTGGTCAGCATTCAAGCACTTGATGAACGAGAAATACCGTCCCAGAACCGAGGTCAATAAGCTCAAGACAGAACTTAGAGGGTTACGAACCCAAGGATTTGATATTACCACGTACGAAAGACGATTCACAGAATTGTGCCTATTGTGTCCGGGAGCATTCGAAGATGAGGAAGAGAAGATCGACGCGTTTGTGAAAGGATTACCGGAAAGAATCCAAGAAGATATAAGTTCACATGAGCCCGCCTCCATACAATAGGCATGTAGAATGGCTCACAAACTAGTGAACCAGATTGAAGAAAGAATTAAAGAACAGACTGCAGAAGAGGCCAATGTGAAGCAAGTCAAAAGAAAGTGGGAGGAAAACGGTGATAAGAATCACCAATACAACAACAACAGCAATTACAACAAAAATCGCAACAATTATCCCAACAATCGCAACATCAATCGCAACTACAACAAACAGCCCAACAACAACAATAACAACAACAACAACAGCAGCAATTACAACAATCATCCCAACAACAATAATAACCGCAACAACAACAACAACAATCAGAAGCAGCTATGCCAAAGGTGTGAAAAGTATCACTCGGGGTTCTGCACCAAATTTTGCAACAAGTGTAAAATAAATGGTCATAGCGCGGCGAAGTGTGAGGTCTATGGACCAGGGGTTGATAGAACGAAAGGAACAAATTGTGTCGGAACGAGTAATGGCGGAGCAAGTAGTGTCGGAGCAAGTTATGCCAATGTAGTTTGTTATAAATGTGGAAAACCGGGCCATATTATTAGAAATTGCCCGAACCAGGAGAACACGAATGGACAAGGCCGCGGAAGAGTTTTCAATATTAATGCAGCAGAGGCACAGGAAGACCCGGAGCTTGTTACGGGTACGTTTCTTATTGACAATAAATCTGCTTACGTTTTATTTGATTCGGGTGCGGATAGAAGCTATATGAGTAGAGATTTTTGTGCTAAATTAAGTTGTCCATTGACGCCTTTGGATAGTAAATTTTTACTCGAATTAGCAAATGGTAAATTAATTTCAGCAGATAATATATGTCGGAATCGAGAAATTAAACTGGTTAGCGAAACATTTAAGATTGATTTGATACCAGTAGAGTTAGGGAGTTTTGATGTGATAATCGGTATGGACTGGTTGAAAGAAGTGAAAGCAGAGATCGTTAACCCTTAATGGTGTACGGAGAAAAGGGCAACACGAAGCTACATCTTATTAGTAATTTGAAGGTACAAAAACTAATAAGAAAAGGTTGCTATGCTGTTCTAGCACACGTCGAGAAAGTACAAACTGAAGAAAAGAGCATCAATGATGTTCTCGTCGCAAAAGAATTTCCCGATGTATTTCCGAAAGAATTACCGGGATTACCCCCACATCGATCCGTTGAATTTCAAATAGATCTTGTACCAGGAGCTGCACCAATAGCTCGTGCTCCTTACAGACTCGCACCCAGTGAGATGAAAGAACTGCAAAGCCAATTACAAGAACTTTTAGAGCGTGCTTTCATTCGACCAAGCACATCACCGTGGGGAGCTCCTGTTTTGTTTGTCAAGAAGAAAGATGGTACATTCAGATTGTGTATCGACTACCGAGAGTTGAACAAACTTACCATCAAGAACCGCTACCCACTACCGAGAATCGACGACTTATTTGATCAACTACAAGGCTAGTCTGTTTATTCAAAGATTGACTTACGTTCCGGGTATCATCAAATGCGGGTGAAAGAAGATGATATTCCAAAGACTGCTTTCAGAACACGTTACGGTCATTACGAGTTTATGGTCATGCCATTTGGTTTAACTAATGCACCAGCTGTGTTCATGGACCTTATGAACCGAGTGTGTGGACCATACCTTGACAAGTTTGTCATTGTTTTCATTGATGACATACTTATTTACTCAAAGAATGACCAAGAACACGGTGAACATTTGAGAAAGGTGTTAGAAGTATTGAGGAAGGAAGAATTGTACGCTAAGTTTTCAAAGTGTGCATTTTGGTTGGAAGAAGTTCAATTCCTCGGTCACATAGTGAACAAAGAAGGTATTAAGGTGGATCCGGCAAAGATAGAAACTGTTGAAAAGTGGGAAACCCCGAAAACTCCGAAACACATACGCCAGTTTTTAGGACTAGCTGGTTACTACAGAAGGTTCATCCAAGACTTTTCCAGAATAGCAAAACCCTTGACTGCATTAACGCATAAAGGGAAGAAATTTGAATGGAATGATGAACAAGAGAAAGCGTTTCAGTTATTGAAGAAAAAGCTAACTACGGCACCTATATTGTCATTGCCTGAAGGGAATGATGATTTTGTGATTTATTGTGACGCATCAAAGCAAGGTCTCGGTTGTGTATTAATGCAACGAACGAAGGTGATTGCTTATGCGTCTAGACAATTGAAGATTCACGAACAAAATTATACGATGCATGATTTGGAATTAGGCGCGGTTGTTTTTGCATTAAAGACTTGGAGGCACTACTTATATGGGGTCAAAAGTATTATATATACCGACCACAAAAGTCTTCAACACATATTTAATCAGAAACAACTGAATATGAGGCAGCGTAGGTGGATTGAATTGTTGAATGATTACGACTTTGAGATTTGTTACCACCCGGGGAAGGCAAATGTGGTAGCCAATGCCTTGAGCAGGAAGGACAGAGAACCCATTCGAGTAAAATCTATGAATATAATGATTTATAATAACCTTACTACTCAAATAAAGGAGGAGCAACAAGGAGTTTTAAAAGAGGGAAATTTAAAGGATGAAATACCCAAAGGATCGGAGAAGCATCTTAATATTCGGGAAGACGGAACCCGGTATAGGGCTGAAAGGATTTGGGTACCAAAATTTGGAGATATGAGAGAAATGGTACTTAGAGAAGCTCATAAAACCAGATACTCAATACATCCTGGAACGGGGAAGATGTACAAGGATCTCAAGAAACATTTTTGGTGGCCGGGTATGAAAGCCGATGTTGCTAAATATGTAGGAGAATGTTTGACGTGTTCTAAGGTCAAAGCTGAGCATCAGAAACCATCAGGTCTACTTCAACAACCCGAAATCCCAGAATGGAAATGGGAAAACATTACCATGGATTTCATCACTAAATTGCCAAGGACTGCAAGTGGTTTTGATACTATTTGGGTAATAGTTGATCGTCTCACCAAATCAGCACACTTCCTGCCAATAAGAGAAGATGACAAGATGGAGAAGTTAGCACGACTGTATTTGAAGGAAGTCATCTCCAGACATGGAATACCAATCTCTATTATCTCTGATAGGGATGGCAGATTTATTTCAAGATTCTGGCAGACATTACAGCAAGAATTAGGAACTCGTCTAGACATGAGTACTGCCTATCATCCACAAACTGATGGGCAGAGCGAAAGGACGATACAAATGCTTGAAGACATGCTACGAGCATGTGTTATTGATTTCGGAAACAGTTGGGATCGACATCTACCGTTAGCAGAATTTTCCTACAACAACAGCTACCATTCAAGCATTGAGATGGCGTCGTTTGAAGCACTTTATGGTAGAAAGTGTAGGTCTCCGATTTGTTGGATTGAAGTGTGGGATAGACAGATTACGGGTCCAGAGATTATACAAGAAACTACCGAGAAGATCATCCAAATTCAACAACGGTTGAAAACCGCCCAAAGTCAACAAAAGAGCTACGCTGACATTAAAAGAAAAGATATAGAATTTGAAATTGGAGAGATGGTCATGCTTAAAGTTGCACCTTGGAAAGGCGTTGTTCGATTTGGTAAACGAGGGAAATTAAATCCAAGGTATATTGGACCATTCAAGATTATTGATCGTGTCGGACCAGTAGCTTACCGACTTGAGTTACCTCAACAACTCGCGGCTGTACATAACACTTTCCACGTCTCGAATTTGAAGAAATGTTTTGCTAAAGAAGATCTCACTATTCCATTAGATGAAATCCAAATCAACGAAAAACTCCAATTCATCGAAGAACCCGTCGAAATAATGGATCGTGAGGTTAAAAGACTTAAGCAAAACAAGATACCAATTGTTAAGGTTCGATGGAATGCTCATAGAGGACCCGAGTTCACCTGAGAGCGTGAAGATCAGATGAAGAAGAAATACCCGCATCTATTTCCAGAAAATTCGTCAACACCTTCAACAGCTTAAAATTTCGGGACGAAATTTATTTAACGGGTAGGTACTGTAGTGACCCGAACTTTTCCATGTTTATATATATTAATTGAGATTGATATTTACATGATTAAATGTTTTCAACATGTTAAGCAATCAAACTTGTTAAGACTTGATTAATTGAAATATGTTTCATATAGACAATTGACCACCCAAGTTGACCGGTGATTCACGAACGTTAAAACTTGTAAAAACTATATGATGACATATATATGGATATATATATAGTTAACATGATACTATGATAAGTAAACATATCATTAAGTATATTAACAATGAACTACATATGTAAAAACAAGACTACTAACTTAATGATTTTTAAACGAGACATATATGTAACGATTATCGTTGTAAAGACATTTAATGTATATATATCATATTAAGAGATATACATACATGATAATATCATGATAATATAATAATTTAAAATATCATTTGATATTATAAACATTGGGTTAACAACATTTAACAAGATCGTTAACCTAAAGGTTTCAAAACAACACTTACATGTAATGACTAACGATGACTTAACGACTCAGTTAAAATGTATATACATGTAGTGTTTTAATATGTATTTATACACTTTTAAAAGACTTCAATACACTTATCAAAATACTTCTACTTAACAAAAATGCTTACAATTACATCCTCGTTCAGTTTCATCAACAATTCTACTCGTATGCACCCGTATTCGTACTCGTACAATACACAGCTTTTAGATGTATGTACTATTGGTATATACACTCCAATGATCAGCTCTTAGCAGCCCATGTGAGTCACCTAACACATGTGGGAACCATCATTTGGCAACTAGCATGAAATATCTTATAAAATTACAAAAATATGAGTAATCATTCATGACTTATTTACATGAAAACAAAATTACATATCCTTTATATCTAATCCATACACCAACGACCAAAAACACCTACAAACACTTTAATTCTTCAATTTTCTTCATCTAATTAATCTCTCTCAAGTTCTATCTTCAAGTTCTAAGTGTTCTTCATAAATTCTACAAGTTCTAGTTACATAAAATCAAGAATACATTCAAGTTTGCTAGCTCACTTCCAATCTTGTAAGGTGATCATCCAACCTCAAGAAATCTTTGTTTCTTACAGTAGGTTATCATTCTAATACAAGGTAATAATCATATTCAAACTTTGGTTCAATTTCTATAACTATAACAATCTTATTTCAAGTGATGATCTTACTTGAACTTGTTTTCGTGTCATGATTCTGCTTCAAGAACTTCGAGCCATCCAAGGATCCGTTGAAGCTAGATCCATTTTTCTCTTTTCCAGTAGGTTTATCCAAGGATCTTAAGGTAGTAATGATGTTCATAACATCATTCGATTCATACATATAAAGCTATCTTATTCGAAGGTTTAAACTTGTAATCACTAGAACATAGTTTAGTTAATTCTAAACTTGTTCGCAAACAAAAGTTAATCCTTCTAACTTGACTTTTAAAATCAACTAAACACATGTTCTATATCTATATGATATGCTAACTTAATGATTTAAAACCTGGAAACACGAAAAACACCGTAAAACCGGATTTACGCCGTCGTAGTAACACCGCGGGCTGTTTTGGGTTAGTTAATTAAAAACTATGATAAAATTTGATTTAAAAGTTGTTATTCTGAGAAAATGATTTTTATTATGAACATGAAACTATATCCAAAAATTATGGTTAAACTCAAAGTGGAAGTATGTTTTCTAAAATGGTCATCTAGACGTCGTTCTTTCGACTGAAATGACTACCTTTACAAAAACGACTTGTAACTTATTTTTCCGACTATAAACCTATACTTTTTCTGTTTAGATTCATAAAATAGAGTTCAATATGAAACCATAGCAATTTGATTCACTCAAAACGGATTTAAAATGAAGAAGTTATGGGTAAAACAAGATTGGATAATTTTTCTCATTTTAGCTACGTGAAAATTGGTAACAAATCTATTCCAACCATAACTTAATCAACTTGTATTTTATATTATGTAATCTTGAGATACCATAGACACGTATACAATGTTTCGACCTATCATGTCGACACATCTATATATATTTCGGAAAAACCATAGACACTCTATATGTGAATGTTGGAGTTAGCTATACAGGGTTGAGGTTGATTCCAAAATATATATAGTTTGAGTTGTGATCAATACTGAGATACGTATACACTGGGTCGTGGATTGATTCAAGATAATATTTATCGATTTATTTCTGTACATCTAACTGTGGACAACTAGTTGTAGGTTACTAACGAGGACAGCTGACTTAATAAACTTAAAACATCAAAATATATTAAAAGTGTTGTAAATATATTTTGAACATACTTTGATATATATGTATATATTGTTATAGGTTCGTGAATCAACCAGTGGCCATGTCTTACTTCCCGACGAAGTAAAAATCTGTGAAAGTGAGTTATAGTCCCACTTTTAAAATCTAATATTTTTGGGATGAGAATACATGCAGGTTTTATAAATGATTTACAAAATAGACACAAGTACGTGAAACTACATTCTATGGTTGAATTATCGAAATCGAATATGCCCCTTTTTATTAAGTCTGGTAATCTAAGAATTAGGGAACAGACACCCTAATTGACGCGAATCCTAAAGATAGATCTATTGGGCCTAACAAACCCCATCCAAAGTACCGGATGCTTTAGTACTTCGAAATTTATATCATATCCGAAGGGTGTCCCGGAATGATGGGGATATTCTTATATATGCATCTTGTTAATGTCGGTTACCAGGTGTTCACCATATGAATAATTTTTATCTCTATGTATGGGATGTGTATTGAAATATGAAATCTTGTGGTCTATTGTTACGATTTGATATATATAGGTTAAACCTATAACTCACCAACATTTTTGTTGACGTTTAAAGCATGTTTATTCTCAGGTGATTATTAAGAGCTTCCGCTGTCGCATACTTAAATAAGGACGAGATTTGGAGTCCATGCTTGTATGATATTGTGTAAAAACTGCATTCAAGAAACTTATTTTGTTGTAACATATTTGTATTGTAAACCATTATGTAATGGTCGTGTGTAAACAGGATATTTTAGATTATCATTATTTGATAATCTACGTAAAGCTTTTTAAACCATTATTGATGAAATAAAGGTTATGGTTTGTTTTAAAGTGAATGCAGTCTTTGAAAAACGTCTCATATAGAGGTCAAAACCTCGCAACGAAATCAATTAATATGGAACGTTTTTAATCAATAAGAACGGGACATTTCAATATCCTAATAGACTTTAGCATCGCCACAGGCGAAAAATTTTCATCATAGTCAACCCCTTGAGTTTGAGTGAAACCTTTTGCTACAAGTCTAGCTTTATATGTATCCAAGTTTCGATGTATGTCGGTTTTCATTTTGAACAGCCATTTACAATCAACTAGCCTAGAGCCAGGAGGTTGCGCAACAAGTTCCCAAACTTGGTTGTCATACATGGATTGCATCTCAGCGTTCATGGCTTCCTGCCATTTATCTTTATCAATCCTTGATAAAGCATCTTGGTAGTTTATTGGTTCATCCAAATCAACCACATAGCAACCATCCATGAGAAACCCATATCTCTCAGGAGGATTACTAATCCTACCAGATCTGCGAACGTCTTGTGTATTTTGATCATCCATCTGATCACTCTCAACATTTTCATGTTGAGTGCTAGTGTGAGCCAATTATGTATCATCTACTTGATCTTGAACCTCTTCAAGATCTATCTTCCTTTCACTATTTCCTTCCATTAGGAACTTAGTTTCAAGGAATTCCGCCTTTCGAGCAACAAATACATTTTGCTCGGTTGGATCATAGAAATAGTATCCTATATCATCCTTGGGATATCCTATGAAGATACACTTCGTGGATCGAGCATTCAACTTATTAGGGACGTAACGCTTAGGATAAGCTTCACATCCCCATACCTTTAAGTATGATATAGATGGAGGTTTTCCAAACCACATCTCATGAGGTGTTCGTTCCACTTTCTTGGTTGGGGCCATATTTAAAATACGAGCCGCGAAGCATAGACAATAACCCCAAAATAATAGAGGTAACGAGCTTCTAGCCATCATAGATCGAACCATATCCATTAGGGCTCGGTTCTTCCTTTCGGAAACTCCATTAAGTTGTGGTGTCCCGGGTAGAGTAAGTTGCGAGATAATCCCACAACTTCTAAGATGATCTTGGAAACTATCGCTTAGGTATTCACCTCCTCTATCGGTACGAAGTACCTTGATTGTCTTATTGAGTTGATTTTGTACTTCGCTTTGATATTCTTTGAATGCTTCAAAAGTTTCGTCCTTATGTCTTAACAAGTAGACATATCCAAAACGACTGAAGCCATCAATGAAAGTAACGAAGTATCTTTCACCATTCCTAGCTATAGGCTTAAAGGGTCCACATATATCCGAATGTATTAATCCCAATAAGTCCTTAGCCCTTTCATAGGTCCCTTTGAAAGGTGCTTTAGTCATTTTACCTTGTAAACAAGATTCACATACATCAAACGAGTCCATCTCATTTGATTTCAAGAGTCCATTCTTTTGAAGTGTACGCATTCGGTTCTTGTTTATGTGACCAAGGCGACAATGCCATAAGTAGGAATCACTCAAATCCCTTTTGAGTTTCTTGGTGCTAGTATGGTATATTGAGCTACTAGATGATGTATCATCATGAACCAATTCATAAATTCCATTTGAAGGCGAAGCCTTAAAATAGAATACATTATCTAAATAAACATGGATATCATTATTAACAAAATTAAGATAAAAACCACATTGTTTTAAACGGGAAACTGAAATAATGTTTCGACATAAATCCGGTGCATACAAAACATTGTTCAAAATAAGTTCCAAACCACTTGGAAGCTTTAATACAAAGTCTCCTTGAGCCTTCACTTGCACTTTGGCTCCATTACCCATAAAGAGACTTGATGTTCCCGTTTGCTTGCTACTTCTTTTGAACCCCTGCAAAGAATTGCAAATGTGAGTTCCACATCCAGTGTCTAATACCCATGTATTAGAAGAAGTAATACTAAGCTCTATATATACCATATATATGTTACCTGAGGATTGCCCCGCATCCCTCTTTTCCTTCAACTCCTTAAGGTAGACCGGGCAATTGCGTTTCCAGTGACCCATTTCACCGCAACCGAAGCACGGGTCTTCCTTGGGGTTTGCTTGTCCGGCAACCTTTTACTTCTTGTTCTTGTTTTTGGTTGGGGTAACCATCCTCCCCTTTCCCTTGCCTTGATGGGCGGGTCCTTTCCTCTTAGCCGCCTTTGGCTTAGAGGTGTTGTTACCTTTGGACCCACCATCATTGATCATTAGCACGGGTGAAGCCCTCTTACCCATGCTAGTTTCCGCCATCCTGAGCATGCCATTAAGTTCGCCAATGGTCTTATCCATCCCATTCATATTGTAATTAATTACAAATTGGTCAAACCTCTTTGACAAGGAGTTTAGGATAAGATCGGTGGCTAGCTCATTAGATATGTTGAGGTTAAGACGGTTTGCGCGATCAATGAGGCTTTTCATTTTGAGGACATAAGAGGATACGGATTGGGTGTCATCCATACGACATGCATGTAGTGCTCGAACCATTTCGAAGCGCTCGACACGTGCTTGTTGAAGGAACATCTCCTTCAATTGCGTAATCATGTCATATGCACTATGATGTTCGAAATCCTTTTGGAGTTCGGGTATCATAGTGCCAAGCATTAGGCAAGCGACTTGCACCGAATCGGCGCAATACTTGTCATAATAAGCCATGCCCTCTAGATCTTCCTCATCCGGTTGGTTGGGAATAGGGTCCTCCAACACATACGCTTTATCCTCAAGTTTGAGGACAATCCTAAGATTACGGAACCAATCCATAAAGTTCGTATGGTTGAGTTTGTCTTTCTCGAGGAGAGACCTTAACGATAGGTTGTTTAGGTTAAGTGGTGCATTTTGCATGTTGTTGTTATTGGTGGCCATCTACAAAATTAACAAAGTTCATTTAAGTATTGATTTTAAATTTAATAAACAATACCCTTTTATAATTAATTGATTCATTAAATATTAGAATCCAACGGTAAATTAAATTTCGGTTAGGTGACCTTTATCCCGTTATTTGATTTAGCTAGGTAGTCATTTATATGACAATTGCAATCCTTTTGCAACTTCTAAATTATGGGATCATGCAATCCTTTTGCATGGCATATTTATCCCATCAACGCCTATTTGTTCCTCATGCTTCGGTGACCCTAAGTTCATGATTTCCAAATCAAGTCGTCCTACTTGTGTAAACATGTAAAATCAACATACAAGTGGTTAGGTGACCTTTATCTCACAAGCTTGCGAATTTTACCTTAACCATATTAGTTAGTTCATAATGGTTAGGTGACCTTTATCCCATTATGAGTTCCCTACTATGTTCAAGTGTTCCCACAAAAGGATGGCGTTTAACTTGTTTACTTTGTTTTAGTAAAGGGATTTTAAGTTTTCATAAATTCTAGTTTAAGAAAACATTTTGCCATATACCAACATGCATTTGGTGTATAGCACAATATGAAAAACCAATTTTCATGTCTTATTAGTAAAACCAATTACATGATATAAACCATTTTATATTCAATGTCATTTATGTCCTTAATAACCATTTATTAGTGACCTTTGTTGTTTTAATTATAACCAATTATAATGTCATTTTGCAAGTTGTAAATATGTGATAAATTGTAGCAACCAAACATACAAACACAATAAACATGCAAAACAACCAAGTTCACAATCAAGTCAATTTGGTAGACATTTGTTTAGCCAAAACAAATGTCACCTTCTAAGGGTTATGACAAAGTAGGAGATTTACAAATCTCCCACTAGCTCTTGCATCCATCTTGTGTTCTTCATTCATCTTGAATCTTCATTCTTCATTCTCTTTAAAAAAATATATCCTAATACATTTTTCTAGAAAATGAAATTGCAACCTAATCTATTTTACATACCAAATATAAAATAAATTACAAATGAATAAATATTACAAATTATTACAAACCAAATGAATGAATTAATATTACAAACCATAAGAATGAATAAAACAACCACATCATACACACATGCAACCACAAGGCCAAGGCTTGATTGTGAACAACAACTAACAACAAAACTTGACCAAACTTGAAGTTCCAAACCCATTTTGGAACCCCTAAAATTCGGCCAAAATTAAACCCCACCCAAAATCCAAAATTTTTACATTCTAGTTTCATGCATGTTACTAGATTGTAAGATTAGTGGATTTAAAAGTCATAAACAAGAATCATATTTCAAAGACCTTGGCTCTAGATACCATTGATGGAATTTGACAATCTTTTAAACAAACATGTTCTACACATTAACAAAGTTCATAAAACCCATTTTATGGAGATTAAAGTAAGCGGAAGCATGTAAAGTTCATGTTATATAACAACCATTTTAAAAGACAAATTCCATAAATATATCAAGTCTTGAATAATATGCTTACATACAACAAGTGGGTTTAGAGTTTTACCTCCTCAAGCTAGTTGAGGGTTACTACAAGATGATGAAGAAGATGATGATGAACAAGCTTCTTACTTGAAGCCTCAAGCTTGAAATACCCACAAGCAATAACCCCAACACCTTTGTAATTAGTTAGGATTTAAATGACACTAGAAATGAGCTTGTAAAACCAAAATGTAGAACTCTCTTTTGGCCAAAAACCCCACGGTTTTCAGCTCAGTTTTTGAGCAGTTTCTGTGCAGTTTTTTTAGCTCTTTTGATGTGTTTGAATGCATGTGTGTGTGGAATACTAAGCCCCCTTGATCTTAGTTAAGCATGTGTAGCAAGTATTAAACAAATGCATGCTTATTCTAACTCCCATGCCACTCACATTGCCATAATATAATATACTTTTATAAAAAACTGATTTTATAAAATCAGTTTTTATAAAACTTGATTTCATAAAATACATTTTATAAACTTGTATATATATTATTTGTTATGTATATTTTATAAAACCAATTTTATAAAATGTATCATAACTTAATCAATTATTTAACCTATAAATAATTAAATCCTTGTTATATAAGTTGTTCCATAACTTATATATAAACATATCAAGTAATATTATTTAAGAAACCTTTTCCTTAAAATTCAAGTGTCGCGTATTTAATCAATGATCCAATCGTTAAGATCAAATACGAATAAGGTGTCGGTAAGCTTGTTATTGGGTATGACCCGACTTGGATCAAAACATATTAGCCACATTAATTTAATATGTCTCTCGGGCATACGAAAAACCTTCAATATACACGAACTGAGCTATCTGAAAACCAAGGTTACAGTAGCCCAGGTGTATTGGTCTGGTAAAGAAACCAGAAAACATAAACTGTAAACAGGAAACAGAAAGATAAATGGACATAGTGACGTTCGGAGGGCCATAGACTCTAAACCGTAACTCGGATTAAGACGAGTCTTATATGAAAAGTTATCTACTCTAAAAGATCTATTTGAAAATCATAATCATAACAGCCAAGGTCTACTGGTATATTACAGAAACAGAAAAACAGTAAGCAGGAGACAGAAAACAGGAAAATAATGGATTCCGGTGAGTTTGGTGCTTGATGTTCATCATGGTTCTCATCCTTGATGCCAATAGCTTCAAGTGTACAACTCATTGATGTGTTTACATCATATTGACCATGGTTTGACCATCATAACCCAAGTGCAAGTCTAAGTAAAGTTATTAAGTTAAATCATAAGTACTAACACTTGAATCTTTACTTTAGTGAAACCATAAGTTACAAAACTTTGATTATCAACTAGTAAAGTGTATGTAAGCTTTAAAGCTCTTGTTTATGACAAAAATAAGAAGACCATAAGCTATATAACTTAGATCTTACAAAATTATTTGAAGTTATAACTAGTAAGTTAAACTTCTATGTTCTTGAAACTTATAAAGTTAACCTTAAGTTCAAGAAGTATGAGATCAAGACTAACTTGTAGTACTTGACCATTTAACAACAAGCATTAATTTAAATGTACAAGAAATGAAGTAATAAACTAAATAAGTAAGTAACTAGTTCATTGTTAATCATACTTTAAAGATTCAAACCAAAGTTTGATCTTTAGAAAGTAAACTTTAGTTTACTCCATGAACTTCAAGTATGAGTTACAACTATGAACTTTAATCTTTTGATATATTAAGTGTAGAACATAAACTAGTAAGTTAAGTTCTTGAGGGTTCTTGTAAATACAAGATAAATGGAGAATGAAACTAATGAGTTTGATTCTTGTACATGTAAGTAAGTAACAATAACAACAACTAGTAATTATTTAAACACTAAACAAGATCAAGTGATGATGATGATGGGGTGTATTGTATTCGGTTTTATCAAAGAAAAGAAGGAGAAAATAAACTTGTAACTTACAAGGTTAGAGAGAAAAGAAAAATGAAAGATAGAGTGCAAGTTTGTGTGTGAAATGAATGAGGTTTACAAGTTGATATGGTAACAAAAGTTGAAGCAAAAAAAAACACTTCCAAGGCCTTCTTGGCCGTTGGCATCAAAGGGAAAAGGGGGGAAGAGAAAGAGCCATTAGTCACTAGCATGTAAAGCTTAAAAAGGTTGGTTAATATGGGTGCTTACATGGGGAAGGTGTGCAAGTATTGTGTAACAAGATTCCATATGTGTTAAACCATCTAGTTAGGTTGAAAGTAATACTTACACATTAATATGGGCTAACTAATTCCTTTTAAGAAGTAGGGTGGGCTTATAAGCCCAAGCATGTATGTAAGTAACAAGTTAAATAAATAAGCCCAAGTCCAATAAATAATAATCCAATAAAAGCCCAAGTAATTAACTAATAACTATAGTTAATCAAAATGATTAATAAAACTTAATCATGAATGCAAATAATATCTAAAAATATTATTCGTGAAAGTTTCGTGTGTCACAAAGACGTTCCGAGCACTTAAAAGTCATGTAAATGTAATACATACATTCGTTTAATCACGCGTATTAATAATAAACATTATTAATTAAGGATGGAAAAACCAGGGTCGGTTACATTACCCACTTGTTAAAGAAAATTTCATCCCGAAATTTTGAGGAGTGACCAACAATGGTACCGTATTCGAATAAGAAGGGGCGTATCAAAGTTCCGTGAGACCTGTGGGCTCAGAAGTAAGTTATTTACCTTGAAGGGTACTTTGATGTATGAAAGTAAGAATGGGCATCTGCCGTTAATTGAGTCTCTTGTTCTAAGCGATCAACAAATTGATTTCGTTTTCGATTAACCTGTGTATGTCATCTGAATGTACATCCACTAAAGGAAAGATGGTGTGTTTAGCCTTACAGGCATCTTCGGTAAGTTGGATGCATGAAATGCATCATGAACGATTCTAAGCTCCTCTAAAACATCGAGCACTTATGTCGTAAGATAAAGCTGACAGGTAGGATGGAAAACATGGTGATCATAACCATGCGATTTGATGTTTGGATAGTGTTAGTCACGGGTTTTACTAACCCCTTGATTTCGGAAGGAGATCATAGGCATAACGAATCTGCTACTTAAGAACGTTTCATTTGAATAAGTGAATTGAAATTTTAGCTAAAAGTGACCAATCGGACTGGCAAGCCATAATTATTCATAGTGTCTTCAGAACGGTCTGAACGAACAATGAGGGATATCACCTAGTTTACCATACTGCAAGTGAACCTATCCGTGGATAAAAACACAGTTTCGCAATGTAACTTCATCCTTTCAGTTACATGTTGAAGTTAGGGTTAACGTTAACTAGAGCAACATACAGTTGCAACCAATGGAGGAAGAAATATATAGAGTATCCACCTGAGTGTTGTAGATGTTTTAAGCAATCTCTTCCCAAAAGGGATAATGAGATTCATAGGTTCTCAAAGTATATTATATTACATTTCCAAAAGAAATTCGCACGAAAGGCGTGAGAGTGAACTCCTCGAGTGGTTCGTTCTGAATTTATCTGTGTACTTAAGCGGGCGAGCGGATAAGAAGATACGTGAACTCTTGGTCCTAAAGAACGGTTTATTCCGAGTGAAAAGAATCTCCAAAGTGATTCTTGTATCTCAACATACTGATTCATAGAGATGATGTTTACGAGGGTGTTGCGATTAGCCGTGAAATTTTGAGAGTAGGAACTCACCTAGTGCCTGTCCTACGATGGGGTGACTACTGAGTGTACCCTGGAAAACTGATTTATCGGCCCGCATTTTTGTCATGTCTAGCTTTAAAGAGAACGTTATATGGGTGCAAAGATTTTCTAACAATTTTATAAAACCGCCATCCCAAGTGGCTCAATAGTTTTTAACAAAGGTCTTAATTGTAAGTTTCATCTCTTAACAGAGGACGAGAAAAAAGTGTGATCCATACATGGTGTAGTCTAATACGAAAACCTTTAATAAAATCAACTAAGGGAGTGTTGAAAATCAAACCTTTGAACGCTTGTTGTGACAACGTAAACGGAACGAAGTTCCTAGTAAATTTAGAAGTAGGTACAACGTGTACCATTTTGCTCAAAACTATATGACTTAAGTTGAATAGCTCGGTAAAGGAGCGGTTTTTAAATAATTTGAAGATATAACTTAGTATCAAAATAAGTAAGTATAAATTTATACATATATGATTTTATAAATCGTTTAAGTGACCGAAAAGTTTTTAGTACCTTCATTGTCTGTAAATCTTGTGAGGACTGTACAAATAAACAACGTGTAAAATTTTTTGATAAACATAGTTTTTCGTATTTCAAAGGTTACGAGTTGAAAAGATTTGAGTAAAAAAGCTTGGAATCCTTGGGTGACCAGTTACTAGGTAATGAAAACTAATGATATAAATGTAGTTTTGGTAATTATCAGGATACAAGTCTTTGGGCCAAAAATATTTACGTGCGAAGCCGTTGCTAAAAAGTGAGGTACGAAGGATAGAGCACGAGGATGAGAAGTTAATCGCTTCTTGAATTTTCAAAATGCCAAACAGGTCGTGACTAATAATGAAGTCAGAATACCGATGGTGTTAATGTTACTAAATGAGAGTTTCTTGGAATGAGTTAGGACTTAGAGTTATGTAAGGAAGAGCATTGTTCTAACTGGTGTGGTGAAATAAATCTATGGGGTAACGCAATAGTTTTGAATGGTTTATGTGGATGTCCGAAGGCCTTGCATGTCGTGGTAGTCAGTGACTTTATCACATATACATGAATCTCTCGATTTCGACGGTTATAAAGCCCTTATGATGACTTGGATACGGATAAGCAACAAAAATTTTATATAATAAGCAACGAAGGTTTTATAAAAATCGTTTATGGTGACAATGTAAGAGAAGGAATGAAGTTCTTAGTAAATTAGGGTTATGTACAACACGTACCGTTCAAAGTATAATATCCTTTGAATAAAAGATTTGATTTGTAAAAGTGAAGGTGAAGTTTCATATGTACTTGTCAAAAATAAGTACTCATTTACTTTATTTTATATAACAGATACGATTTCAAAAAAAAAAAATTTGCATGAATGGCAAACAAAATAAATTTATTTTTATAAAGCTTTGAGAGGATAGCACAGTAAAATAATGTGTGTAAAGTTTTGGCAAACAAAATTTCATATTTCGGAAGTTACTTGGAAAAGATTGATGAGAATCGAGTAATAGACTTTTGAAAATTTCGAGTGATATTTGAGGTAATAAAAACCATTGAATTTATATGTGTTTGACGACTATTAGTAGGGCATAAGTCCTTTGACCAAAAATGCTTAAGTGTGAAGTTGTTGCTTATAAGTGAGATACGAATGGGAGGTATGAGGATAAGAGTTAACCTCTCATTGATTTTAGGAAAATTTCAAACTGGTACGACTAATATCGAAGTAAGAAGGATGATGTTGTGGTTATCGTCGAATAAGAAGTTCCTCGTAATATGTTAGGATTTAGAGTTGCGTAAGAATGAGTATCAAATGAGATTCTCGGGAAATCTTTAATATAGAATTTGAATTGTTGAAGTGACGGAATACTATTCCTTTAAGTATCATTGTGCAAGTTTGTCCATTGTATCGGTTTCTTTCATGGCTAGAAGGTGAGCAGTTTTGGCGAGATGGTCAATAATAACCCAGATGATGTCCTAACCGCCTTACCGTCTCTGGTAGTTTAGTGATGAATTTCTTCCCATTTCCATTGTGGGATTTCGGGTCGTTGTCATGTAACTAATAAGGTTCAGTTTTCGGGCTACAACTCTTCCCATAATAGTTTCACCATTCTTGCGAGGTATACGAATAAAATTTCCTCATTATAAATAAATTCCGCTTTCATCCTTGAAAGTTAGCTCGTTCCAACTATTTCTTCAAGCTTCCTAACTTGATGAGTATTAAGTTAATCTTAAAGTTCATCCCAAATCAAATCTTACTGTACTACTGTGAAAAAATTCTATCAATCTTCTCAAATAACATATGCCTGTACGTAGGTAACTAACTCTTCTCAACTACTACATTAAAACTCCCAAGTTTGGTTAACAGGAGGTCATCTCCAAATGACCCACCTGTTAATCTTAAAGTACCACCTTAAATTATTCCTCTATCTCCGCCAGCTTACCATTTGCTGGTCCTATAGAATACCTAACTCTCATGGTTGTTGATGGCTTATTATTCATAACGCTAAGGTGCTTAGATATAAGGTTTCTATCGTTCTAGTACTAAACAACTCCGAAACAATAAAACATTGTGATGGAACGTACCCTAACCAAAATCAGGATCCATGCGAGTTTCTATAACTGAGATAATGATTGCTCTACCACAAGTTAGTACAAAGTTTTTCCTATTTGAGAACTTTTTCCTTAAATGTCCAGGGTGTCGATCTCTAATACAAATTTTCGGGTTATCAATTCTGTAATCAAGGCCCTTCTTGTACATTATCTGGGCTACGTGGTTATTCTTTCCCTACCTTTAACAGGCTACAATGTGTATGCTCAAATGATTCCTAACAAAATTTTCCCTGGATCACCCCATATTCCTCATGTAGTAACATTGGAACTTCTGCATGATTTACTTCAATATAATCACGCTGGCCTGGCGTCATTATATTGTAATAAATCATACGTTCATTCCAATATCAATCCATATGGTCAATGTAACGTGATCACTTCCAATTATGCACAATTTCATCTAACGGTACTTTATCTGTGCCATCAAAATAGAATCGACATAACTAATCTCGCAGTTTCTCGATGTGGGTGCGTAGGTTCTGTAGACCATGTATTAATGCTTAAGTGTCTCGAAGTTTCTTCAAAGGTTCGGATTCAGGTAACGTTGTTAGGTTCCTTCTAAATATTCAATCCGGGTCTCGCGTTGGGTTGTACGTGTAACAAGTAGTAATACTATGTGTTTGAGCATCAGTAGAAGGTACTATGACCTTGTGAAAGGAGATGTCCTCCTGACTTATCCAATGTCTAGGGGTGGTAGGGACTTAAGTGCAGAAGTGTCGTTAGATCGTTGAGCAGTCGTGAAGAATGAAAGAGTTAAGTGACGGTCATGAGAGCGTACAGTGTATGTGTCAACTTAACAATCTTCTAGATTGCGTGAAGTAATGTTTCGATCTCTGGAACGGTGGAATAGTAGTAACAGGTGGATTGCACTACTAGTTCTTAGGGTTACACGAGTAGGAAATTAGTTCAGGAAAACATCTGAACCGGGAAGGATAAGTTCTCCAACTCGGTATAACGGATAGTAGATAGGTAGCAAGAGTGTAATCAGGCATAACAACTACAGCGGCCTAGATCGTTTACAGCAGCACGTGGCATGGCAATAGTAACAGTATTATACCGAGGTAACATGCTAAAGGCAGATAGTAGCATGTAGTAATATAACACAGTAGCATGCAATCGAAAGCGAATAATAGCATGCAGTAGTGAAATCACATAGTAGCATACGGCATATAGCAGTAAAAGTAAGCAGCAGCATGCAGTAAGTTCAGCGGAAATAATAAAACTAGCAAGTTGTAGATTAGTCCTATTAGTGAATCCTACTCGGGTCGGTCTTAGACTCACTAATGCAACCTAATTCCCTACAACCAATGCTCTGATACCAAATGTGAAGCCCCGTACTAAATCATCATGTACGGACCATCAACAATAGGATCATTACAAGGTCAAAGACTATATGCGTTTTCAAAACAAGTTGCATTCATAACAAAAGGAGACGTCATAACTAACGTCAATTGTTTTACATCAAAAGTATGCTTCAATGAACAGAAGCAAAGGTAATAGCACGTGACCCTTAGGTCGTTACAATTCTTAGTTCAAAAGTAATTAAGTTTGAATGCAAGATAAAGTAATTCATGCGGAGATAACTCTAGAGCAGCGGGTGTCTACAGCAAGACTAGTACCCAGCGGAAGCTAACCTTAAGCACCTGAGAAAAACATGCTTAAAAATGTCAACACAAAGGTTGGTGAGCTATAGTTTAAGTATAACAGTAATGTAAGTAGGCCACGAGATTTCAGTGCTACATAGAGCGTTTCAAATAGTAATCCAAATCAGTATGTTTAAGTATATGCTCAACCGTGTGCACTCGGTAACTAACTTAACGTTTAATAATATAATACCCCCTGAAAATACACTTGGCAAGTGCGTATGTTTACGAAATATTAAACACTCGTTGACTGCTAGCGCGACTAGCCTGAGTGGGGATGTCAAACCCTATGGATCCATATCTAAGATTCGCGTTCACCGGTTCATAAACCAATGATTAAACATTACCGAGCTAAAGGGAATCTTTCTGACGTTATATAACCCACACATATATAAAGTTTAAGTACTCGTGCCTATTATGTAAAACATAAAATCCGCATGTATTCTCAGTTCCCAAAATAAGTTAAAGTAAAAAGGGAATGCTATAACTCACAATGATAAGTAGCGGTTAAATGAGTCGGGAAAGGTGTGAAAGTAATCGGTCCGAAAGTCCTCAACCTAATTCAAATAGTACTAAGTCAGTAAATCATCTCAAAAGGTTTATAAGTATGTAAATAAGGTCTTAAAGGTCATCATCATTCATCATCAAACAAAAAGTAACAAATAAGTTTCGTTTATGAAAGTAGTTTAAAACAAAGGCTGACTTTGATCAGTCACCACGGCCTCTACACAAACTGAACAGAGGTGAGACTAGTGTCCATGGCTCCGTATATGAGTCATTTAAGTGTGGTAAATGTTTCAGAAGCAAACTCGTCTTAGTTTGACCGTGGCGACGGTCTAAGTGCGAGTAGGTCAGAATTTTCTGCACAACGTTAATGGACATAGCGACGATCGGAGGGCCATAAATCCTAAAACGTAACTCGGATTAAGATGAGTCTTATATGAAAAATTATATAAACGAACTGAGATATCTGAAAACCAAGGTTACAGTAGCCCAGGTGTACTGGTCTGGTACAGAAACCAGAAAACACAAACTGTAAACAGGAAACAGAAAAATAAATGGACATAGTGACGTTCGGAGGGCCATAGACTCTAAACCGTAACTCGGATTAAGATGAGTCTTATATGAAAAGTTATCTACTCGAAAAGATCTATTTGAAAATCATAATCATAACAGCGTAGGTCTACTAGTCTGTTACAGAAACAGCAAAACAGTAAGCAGGAGACAGAAAACAGGAAAATAATGGATTCCGGTGAGTTTGGTGCTTGATGTTCATCATGGTTCTCATCCTTGATGCCTATAGCTTCAAGTGTACAACTTATTGATGTGTTTACATCATCTTGACCATGGTTTGACCATCATAACCCAAGTGAAAGTCTAAGTAAAGTTATTAAGTTAAATCATAAGTACTAACACTTGAATCTTTACTTTAGTGAAACCATAAGTTACAAAACCTTGATTATCAACTAGTAAAGTGTATGTAAGCTTTAAAGCTCTTGTTTATGACAAAAATAAGAAGACCATAAGCTATATAACTTAGATCTTACAAAAGTATTTGAAGTTATAACTACTAAGTTAAACTTCTATGTTCTTGAAACTTATAAAGTTAACCTTAAGTTCAAGAAGTATGAGATCAAGACTAACTTGTAGTACTTGACCATTTAACAAAAAGCATGAATTTAAATGTACAAGAAATGAAGTAATAAACTAAATAAGTAAGTAACTAGTTCATTGTTGATCAAACTTTAAAGATTCAAACCAAAGTTTGATCTTTAGAAAGTAAACTTTAGTTTATTCCATGAACTTCAAGTATGAGTTACAACTATGAACTTTAATCTTTTGATACATTAAGTGTTGAACATAAACTAGTAAGTTAAGTTCTTGAGGGTTCTTGTAAATACAAGATAAATGGAGAATGAAACTAATGAGTTTGATTCTTGTACATGTAAGTAAGTAACAATAACAACAACTAGTAATTATTTAAACACTAAACAAGATCAAGTGATGATGATGATGGGGTGTATTGTATTCGGTTTTATCAAAGAAAAGAAGGAGAAAATAAACTTGTAACTTACAAGGTTAGAGAGAAAAGAACGATGAAAGATAGAGTGCAAGTTTGTGTGTGTGAAATGAATGAGGTTTACAAGTTGATATGGTAACAAAAGTTGAAGCAAAAAAAAACACTTCCAAGGCCTTCTTGGCCGTTGGCATCAAAGGGAAAAGGGGGGGAAGAGAAAGAGCCATTAGTCACTAGCATGCAAAGCTTAAAAAGGTTGGTTAATATGGGTGCTTACATGGGGAAGGTGTGCAAGTATTGTGTAACAAGATTCCATATGTGTTAAACCATCTAGTTAGGTTGAAAGTAATACTTACACATTAAGATGGGCTAACTAATTCCTTTTAAGAAGTAGGGTGGGCTTATAAGCCCAAGTATGTATGTAAGTAACAAGTTAAATAAATAAGCCCAAGTCCAAATAAATAATAATCCAATAAAAGCCCAGGTAATTAACTAATAACCATAGTTAATCAAAATGATTAATAAAACTTAATCATGAATGCAAATAATATCTAAAAATATTATTCGTGAAAGTTTCGTGTGTCACAAAGACGTTCCGGGCACTTAAAAGTCATGTAAATGTAATACATACATTCGTTTAATCACGCGTATTAATAATAAACATTATTAATTAAGGATGGAAAAACCAGGGTCGTTACATTTTCCCTACGGTCGTTGTTTGACACTCTTGTTCAAACACCTCAACGCGTTGACTTCTACATCATCTTCTGGGAACAAATGTATTATCACTCATGCATGACTCCATTGAGTGTGGTTTACAAGCATCTTAGGCTATGTGACTTGTTGTATTATCCATGCATATTTCCATGTATGCATATCTATGTTTCATGTTTGCTATGAATAAAATGTGTGCTTGTGATGTTTTAAAATGTTTAGTATTTTCCATCTTGCACAATTTAAGGGGGAGCTTTGCTTTAAGGGCGAGCATAGTTCTAGGGGGAGCTAACCTTTTTGCTTCGACAAAAGGGGGAGAAATATGGATACAAGTGATGTTAACACTTGCGTATTTATAGCAAAATGTCCCTCATCACTTGTATGTTTGTCATCATCAAAAAGGGGGAGAATGTTGGTTGAATGTTGGTTAATGGACTAACCGAAAGAATATGATGCTTAACCAAAAGAATATGTTTTGATGATGACACAAACATATGCATAAGTGATGATCGACATCTTAACATAAAACACGCAAGTTCACTAATCCATACTTGATCTTGCAAATTACCAAGTCAAACAAAACTTAAAGAATGAAAATAAAGATCATTAAAATAAACGGTCAAAGTACGGTCAACCGTACACTTAGTCGTAGAAGCCCAGACTGAATCTGCAATGCAGTTTTGTGAAAACAATTTGAACGGCTGCCACCACGGTCAACCGTAGTGCTACCGCAGAATCTTCTGTCACCATTTTTGATCAAATTTAGTTTGACCACTTCGACATCTATAATTCATGAAACCTTTTTCAACACGCTTAGAATAGATGTCCTTTCCATACTCAATTGAGTCTTGATCATAAAAACACTAATCTTGGTTAATTACGCTTAATTACATCTTAATGACAAATTAACCATGATTAGGCATAACACATAAGTGTTAATCAATAACTTGTGATCTTAAAATCTGTCTAGACATTCTTAGGATGATCACTAAGTACCAACACACATAGGCTAATGTCACTAGAACACTAATTAAAGATTACTTAGTGACAAATTAAGGTTAAATGAAGAACAATGCTTTTGAGTAAATACTTGTAATCTTAAAATTCACTTAGATACATTTAGGATGGTCACCAAGTCCCAACTAGAGATTGCTCTTCCCTTGTGCATGTGTTGGACATTAATGTGTGCTTACACATTAATCATGCAATATGTTATATTGCAAGTAAGCTTGCTAAAGCTTAAACCATAGTGTTGTGTAAATATCTATATGATTGATTTTAAAATAACTATATCTTGTTATGTGTGAGTATTACTTGCTACTTGCTAATATGTTTAATACTCATCAATTTGCCAACTTGATTACTATGCTTGCTATGTGTTTACTAGTTAGAATACTAGGATTTAAGTAACTAGTTTACTCCAATAGATTAAGTGTAAAATGGTTCACAAAAGAATAATGGTCAATTGTCTATTTTGTCTTGTCTAAGTAACACATTGTGTTTACTTGTCCAAGTATGACTTAACATTGATGTCTTTACATACTTAATGCTTATTTTAGAAAGACATCATTCAATTTATCTCTACTTAATCTTAAAATGAACATGACTTGTGATTAATTGAAACTATGAAGTTAATGACATGTTGATTAGTCTTTTGGATTGAACCAAATGCATTAATGTGGCTAACTAAGTCTTGACCAAACTGAGATTACCCAAAATATCAATCAAGACACTTCTCCAAGAATGTTGGGTTTACCACTTTTGGAGTGTTATGTCATTTTCACTCAATAAGACCAAATCTCACACACTTAATGCATATAGTACTTGTATAGGATGTTGGGTTTCTTTTGCAGGTGCTAGATGGAGTAAAGGTTCCAAAATGTGATGTTCAAATCTGAGTCAAATGGCTATACAACTGATACATAATTTTGGACTGCAGCACGCACGTTCGAACCACGGTCGACCGTGTGTGCAACCGTGTGACAACGGCAAGTTTTTGAATCTCACTATAAAAGGCAAGCATTTAAGAGCATTTGAAGCTGAACCTCTTGCATATTTCAAAGGCTTATTTCCAGAGATCACAAGTACTTTAATTACTACTCAAATATGATCAAGGAAGAGAATATTCTATGATCTTATAGATTTAGAATTTGGTTGTTGTAAACTTACTAATCAAAATCATTTATCTTGTGAGTTTAATTAGTGTAATGTATGTCCTAGTATTGCCTTAGGATCATCATTGCAAAGGGTATGAGTCTTGTAACTTCAATTAGTAGAAGCATAGGCTAGCTTAGTGATCTACTTCCTTAAAGGGACTTAGGAAGTTGATTAATCTTATTTGAAGTTTAATACTTGTCCAAGGTGAAGACAAGTTGATCTAGGTTGGAGTTGGTCTTTCAAAGGGATAGAAATATCAGGTTTATTGTCTACTAAAGAAGTTGAAGACTTGTAAATCGGATCTCCACCGGGTTTGGAGAAAAGTGCTTAGTGAAGCAAGAAATCCCGATTAGTGTAATCGGGGAGTGGATTAAGGTGGATTAGTTAACATCCACCCGAACCACTATAAATCCGTGTGTCTATGTTCTTTACATTACTTTACTTATCATTTTGAACATACACACCACACACATCAAAGTTTGAGTTGAATTGGTTGATCATAGTTAATCAAATTTTGTGATCAATTGAAAAAGTGTTAAAACGTATCAAGTAACTATTTACCCCCCTCTAGTTACTTACACATGGTTAACTCTAATCTGGCAAGGATACTGTTTGATAGCAGTGCTAATTTATTGTTTGTGTCTCCAAGATTTATTCCTAAGCTTAATAAACCGCTATCTAAGTTGAGTCACCTGATAGAAGTCGAAATAGCGGATGGTAAGACGGTGCTAGTGGTTGATGTGTGTAAAAATTGTGATGTTGTATTTGGTGCCGAAACCTTTAAAATCAATCTTATCCCGATGACCTTGGGTGAGTTTGATATCGTCTTTGGTATGGATTGATTCGATCGTAATAGAGCCGATATTGCATGCCATGAAAATTTCATTCGTGTAAAGACCCCACGTGGGGGAGAGTTATTTATTCATGGTGAGAAACGGAGAAGACTTGTGCCATTATGCACTTATGCACGGGCACGTCGTTTCCTTAGTAGTGGTGGCTTGGCTTTTCTTGCCTATGTAGTTGATACTCGTGAAGAGCCACCATCCATTCGTGAGATTCCGGTGGTTAATGAATTCGAAGACATTTTTTTCGCATGAGTTACCGGGTGTTCCGGCAGAAAGACAAGTTGAATTTCGCATTGAGTTGGTTCCGGGGGCTAATCCCATTGCTAAAACTCCTTATCGTTTAGTGCCAATGGAAATGCAAGAGTTGTTTGTAGTGACCCGGGAATTTCCGACTAAATTTAAACTTAATCTTTATATAATTTTGATACGATAAGCAAAGTCTGTAATGTTGAGTCTCAAAGTTTTTGAACTGTTCTCATGAAACCATTTGACCTTTGACTGTGCCCGGCGATTCATGAATAATTATTTGTAAATAAACATGTATATATATGAAATCTGTTATATAAGTGTTATATTAATAACTTAATCATTACTTTCATTATTATCTAAATAAATAACAATACTAATACAATTGATACAAATATGAAATTGTTATGTACAAACTATTATAGTATTACTAGTATTAATACTAATTTAAAATATGTATATATGATATATAGATATGAACTTTAATGTTATAGTATTGTTATCACGAATATGATTATTATCATTAGTATTAATGTTATTATATCATTATAATTAAAATTATTAATGGTATTTTTATATGAAATATTTAATCTATTATATTTAGTAATGACATTATTATTTTATTTTTATCATTTATTATTATTAATAATAGTGTTCTTATTAATATAAAGGTTAATTATATTATTGTCATTAATGTTATTATTATTATTATCAATATAAGTATTATTAGTAATACCATTATTATTAAAAGTAACATTATTTTCAAACCTGTCGTTTTTACTTAAAACTAATAGTATCATTAAAAGTAACATTTTTACTCTCATTATTATTATTATTAATAATAGTAATATCAATATCATTAAAATTATTATGATTATGAACATAAAAGGTCTTAAAGATGTTGTAAAGATTATAAGCATAAAATAAAGACTACATATACACAAATATATTTAAATTTCATAACCTAACTTTATTAACATTTCTTTATGAAAATATATAAATAAATAATGAAACTTATAAATTATTAAATATAACAAATACATCATTAATAATAATAAATATAATTATTCGATTACAAGAATATGTTTTAATATATATATATATATATATATGAATGATATAGGTTCGTGAATCCGAGGCCAACCCTACATTGTTCAGTTGTTCAATATAGTCATATGTATTTTTACTACAAAATACATTAGGTGAGTTTCATTTGCTCCCTTTTTAAATGCTTTTGCAATATATATTTTTGGAACTGAGAATACATGCGCTTTTATAAATGTTTGACGAAATAGACACAAGTACCTTAACTGCATTCTATGATAGAATTATCTGGGATTGGGGATGATTATTATGACACGCATTAGCCCCAGTTTCCGTTAGAGCGTATGAGCTCCCGTGCCGTGTGGATGGTTTATTATTTACGACATTTTGGCACCGGTTGTCCTATATTTTATAAACATGTGTTCAGCCGTGGAGTGTAAAGACCGGCACAGAGGTTCTATATTTTGAAGGCACATATATTTAGCCGTGGGGTGAAAGACCGGCACAGATGGTTAATATTATATTTTGAATCCTCACCAGGTGTTCTTCATATGAAAGATATTTTTCGTGCAGTTGGAATGGGACTTCTGCACGTTTTATAATAAATGAAATCTTGTGGTCTATTAAAATGATGAAAATGAAATGATTACTATAAACTGATGAACTCACCAACCTTTTGGTTGACACTTGAAAGCATGTTTATTCTCAGGTTTGAAAGAAATCTTCCGCTGTGCATCAGCTCATTTTAAGGATATTACTTGGAGTCATTCATGACATATTTCAAAAGACATTGCATTCGAGTTATTGAAGTTCATTAGAGATTATTAAGTAAATGACGGATTTGGTCATTTATAGTTGGATATTATGAAATGGTATGCATACCTGTCAACTTTCGATGAAATGAAAGTTTGTCTTTTAAAAACGAATGCAATGTTTGTAAAATGTTTCATTTAGAGGTCAAGTACCTCGCGATGTAATCAACTATTATGAATCTTTTATAATCAATATGGACTTCGTTCGGATGGATTGGGACGGGGCGTTAAAGTTGGTATCAGAGCAGAGGTCTTAGCGAACCAGGTCTGCATTAGTGTGTCTAACAGGTAGCTGTTAGGATGCATTAGTGAGTCTGCATTAGTGTGTCTAACAGGTAGTTGTTAGGATGCATTAGTGAAGTCTGGACTTCGACCTAGTAGTTGTTAGGTTATATTAATAAGTCTGGACTTGAACCTGGTCTGCATGTCAAAAGTTTTGCTTATCATTTCGTGTCGAAAATTACCTGATTATCATCTTAAGTCTAAACGCGTCTTACAGCATTTATTGCATAAATGGTGTACAGACAAAATTCATATCTTAGCATAACTACTAATTCATATCTTAGCGTATCTGTTACCGTAGACTTAATCTGAAACGTTTCCTTAATTCCCTTCGTAATCTACGGGATCTTCTGTACTATACATAGATATTCTATGTAATTAGAATATCATTCGATATTCGAGAATCATTTCATATCGAAAAATCATTTATTCAATCGTACGAAATGGAACTCACAACTAGTTCAAGTCCCTCAGATTCCAACATGGAATCCCACTCCAGCTCCGAAAGCAGCGTCACCAGAATGAATCAATCAATCAGCCATCCCCAATTCATCTGATGAGTTCGTAGCCTACTTAATCAATGGAGACAAGAAGAAGGTGATTTTTTTCCATCAACCAAATTTCCCTCTTGGCAAAGAACCTGAAGCACTTACCGGTGAACCTATTAGAAACACCATTTTCATACTCATTTCCCGAATACCTCGCCACGATTAGATTCTATTTAAAATTTTAAACCTTATTCATTCGCTTGTTCCAACCGCCAATCATCCTGGAATAATAAGTCAACGAGCTTCGCACCTCGAGTTGTAGCCTTGAAAAATATGGTACAAAATGTACCAGCTTCAGCAACATCAACAGTACCACCATCACCAACAACAACATCTGCATCCCAAGCCTCAATTTCACAATCTGTTCCACGAACATCAACATCATATGCACCATAGATACCAAGGAGTACCAACAGCAATGAACGATGAAGTATTGATCCATAACTTCATTAATATTCTGCGAAGAATATGTGGATCCTAATAGTTTAGAGATTACTTATTCTAGCTCAAATCGAAAATCAAATGAGTCTAATATTATATTGACTCATTAAATCCATGATTACATCTGAAGAAAATATATATGTATATATATTTTCATAGGGATGGTGATTAAAAATTTTTTCGTACAAACTGTTAATGATGAAAATATTTTAACGGGTAGGTAATACCCGAGGAATATTTAGATTTCACATTAATAAGTTACATTGTACATTCTTCGAATCTGATTCAACGGTCATTTACTATCCTACTTACATCCACCAATATACAAATCCGTTCACCACAGAATAACCATATTCATCCAATTTCATATTGGGATTTTGATTTATCAGAATCCAACAAGTGGCATAATGAAGAAAACATTTGACAAAATAAAATTTGTTAGAAACAAATGAATTAACTATGAAAAATTTTGTTAAGAATCCACGCTAATTGTTCCTAGCTAATTGTTCCTAGCTAACTGGTTACATTTTATTTATCGCAATTTAATTATCACAATTTACATTCTCGCAATAATATTTATCGTCATTTAATTTCTGTTATTTACTTTACGCACTTTATTTATCGTTATTTAATTTCTGTTATTTATTTTTACGCACTTTAGATATCGGGACACGTATACAAGGTTTTGACATATCATATCGACGCATCTATATATATTATTTGGAATAACCATAGACACTCTATATGTAGTAATGATCGAGTTCTATATACAGGGTTGAGGTTGATTTTACAATAATATATATAATTTGAGTTGTGATCGAGTCTGAGACATGTACACGGGTCACGATACGTATTAATTAATTCGAATATTATATATTAAATTATATATGAATTGTTGAATTGCTAACTGTGGACTATCAATCGAGGACTACCAACATTGGATAATTAAAATGAATTAAAATATTGATTTTAACATATGAAACTAAACAATTCTTCAAGTTTGCCACTTGATTTCATCTTAAACCTCATTGTATTTTGACAATTACAATCTGCATTCAAACCTTTCATGATTCTTAAAAACACCTCAATCGATAGGATGAATCAACCGCACTTCATCTACGGAAGGAAAGATTTATGCATATAGTTATGCACCTGAAAATACTCGGAACCTGAGTAAACGTTTAACATGTATCTGTGTTAGATCCTTTAGCATTATTATTACCCAAAATAACTTCACAATCCCTTTTCAAGGTAGTAAATTTTGTCACAGCTCCAACAAGTCAACTTCAACTTTTCACTCGGTTTAGCTTATTATAACCCTGATATAAAAGTTGCCTTTCGTCATCAATACCGGAAAACCATTTATATCTCACTACATTAGCAGTAAACTTACCAGCAACATCATTGATCTTTGACCTTATGAAGAGTTATTATATTCATTAAAATCCTATCATCTACTCATCTGCATCTGATAACGAGAATTGCCGTACCAAATACCGAGAATCAGCAATCAGTATTTTGAAATCTCGCAGCATGTCTACATCAAGAGTTATATGTAAACATATAACATTTATCTCTTAGAATTATGATCTTCTATTCTAAAATTCTGAAACGCACTCAGTCACAAATCAATACTCTGAATGTTGAAAAAGCTAAATGAAGCAGCAAAAACCATAGACAACCGTAAGTGACCTTAATCATCGAAAGTTTGATGATAAAGAATAGTATGTTGGAAAAGCTCAGAAAAGTTGGAACTGGAAAACAGATTGAGCTAACCACGAAGGAGACCAAGGACAAATACAAGGACCATACCATATATTCAAAGAATCCAGGTAATTCTGGATCCGATGAAACCTTCAATGAATATCTTGCTCCGTACTCATGTTAAAATCTTGCGGAAAATCTTTCTCATCAACCATCGAACTTAGAAACTTCAAAATATCATCATAAATATCTTCGATATTTCTGAAGATATTTTCATAAATATTCTCGTCTGAAATTATTTATCTCTTCCTGCTATCTATATTACATCATAAAGGAAACTACTTTAGTTTCTAATTTTTTTTTTAATTCGAGTTTAAATTATGAATGTTTTTGAAGTAGTGTTGGGAATTGATGCATGAGATAGTATAATATAATGACACTTGATCAACGTGATTATATTACAGTAAGTCATGCTGAGTTTCTAATGGAACGTGATGATTCACAGATCATAACGTCATCATGTGCCATGTTACACGACTCTTTCATTCTACTTCACCTCCGAACATATCAAGTGTAGCGACCCGACAAAATCGTCATTGATGGCGCCGCTAACTTAGGTCCCGTTACGTGGTCGTAGTCCCTATATGAGACTCGTTTGACCAAAATTACATCGCATTCATTTGAAAAGTACAAGACTTGCAAAGTTTAGTTTACCAAACGGTTCGACAACAAGTTTAAGTTTACAAAAGTAGTAATGTATAAATGAAATAACTTGCGACATAATAAGTTGAAAATCACAGTTGCTATAAATAGCGTAAGTATGTAAACAAAAGTTTGAATCCAAAGGTGCTATCACTAGCGTATGTATGTATGTATGCTTGACCCCAAGCAAGAAATCAGAGTGTATGCATGTATGCTTGACTCCAAGCAAGTATGAGTGTACATGTATCAAATAGCCAAGTATGAACCTGAGAAACATATAGAAAACTGTCAACGAAAAACGTTGGTGAAATCATAGGTGTTTTAGTAAACGTGAACCACAAGATTTAATATAAGATGATTATCAAAATCATTTGCATTCCAAAGTTGTTATTTGTATCGAAGGCACCCAATTATCAAACTTAACTGTTTTGCACCCTTTGCGTAGTGTTAGAATATACACTAGACCCGAAAATATATTTCATCCGCTAACGGTAGCGAACCGTCCGAATGAGGCTCGTCAAGCCCATGTGATCACATAATATAAGTTCTCGTTTACATCCTGCAAGTGTAACTAATGATAATTGAATTGAGGCTTTTTGTTCAAACCTGCACGTGGAATGTTCATTTCCGTACTTGTGTTCAAAGTGTAAAAGTATGATACGTATATGTTTCTCATCCCATAGTTTAAAGCATAAAAGTTGTTTGAAAAATGGGACTATGATCTCACCTCGAGTGCACGAGTATAAAAGTACTTCACAAAGTAAACGTGTGTATGATAGTTGCTTAGCCTTGACCTAAACAAGTAAGTTGTATCAATTAATCGGTTACGACATAAGGTCGGGCGAAATGTGCTCAATTAGTCCTATGGCTAGTTACGACTCGATTAAATATAGCATGTGAATCACGTTGTCAAGTTTCATGCAAGAATCAAGTATAAAATAAGATTTGAACGATTGCATAAGTGTTTGGTTAAGTTTGACTAAAAGTCAAACTCGGTCAAGTCAAAGTCAACGAAAAAGTCAACACGTTCGGGTCGGGTCCCGAACTATTTTTATGTGCTAATTATTCATATATAAGCATGTTAGAACAAGTTACATGTGAATCAGAGGTCCATAGTATAGCAAACATTTTTCGTATAATTGACATGTAAGATAGAATCAAACCATGCCTATTGTCGCGCCGCGACAAAGGCTGGCCGCCGCGGCGAATAACGGGTGCTGGTACCTGGTCAGTCTCAATTGTCTAAGTCCCAAACCCAAAATTCAAACAACCACAAAACACAAACTGTAAACACTTAGAACTCGTATCTTATATCGTTAGAAAGGTAATTTGACAAAGATCACAACTAAACACTTTTCATCAAGCAAAACATCAATTACAATAACCGAAATCTCATCAAGTAATCAATAAAGGTTTATTTTCAAAGTTTCAAGTTCATCAAATGCATTTTAAGTTTCGGGAATCCAATTCACACATATGATATGCCAATTTGAAGGTAATGAAATATACATTACAACTAAACACTTACTAATAACATTTCATGGCATTCGAAACATCAAAAGCTCGTTTTAAGTCTATCAAACCCTAACCAAAATCTGCAAAAATCAATATTCATGTTTTTGAAGTTTTCTTAATCAACCTACGCATCAAAACGAAGCTAGTGATACTAGTAATACAATTAAAACATGAACTTTAACAATTTAACAACATTAACTCATCCAAAAATAAAGATTAAGCAAACCCATCTCAAATGTTCAAACTAGTTACTCAAAACAACGAATCGAGCAAACAAAACATATATTCATGTTATACACGAGCCATAGACACTAACTAACACCATTTCAAGTCAAAAACACAAATTTAGATAAAATCTAGAATTTTAGAAATGTTACCCAAACGAGATGAAATTGGTACCAAAATGTAGAGGATGAAGAGAGGATCACGAAAATGTAATTTGTTTTGATGTTTGCTTCTTGATTCGAATTTAGATGAAGATTTTGTGAGTTGGGTGTTTGAGTTCATAAAATGGAAGTAGAGAGAAAATGAGGAGGTGGAGGATGGAGTGAATGAATGGTGGAGAGTGGGGTTTGACTAGTTGACCTAGTCAACTAGTTAGGCCCCTTTGCAACTTTGGTCCCTCAAGTTTCAAAGCGGGTGCGGGAATTAACCAAACGAATATTTTAAAAAACGCTCGAGTAAACGAGTGATGTTATAATTAAATAACGGGAATATATGAACGTTAGTCAACGAAAACTATGAATTTAAATAACGAAGGATATTATTAAAAAAAAAGACAGTGTTAAAAATAAATTTAACAGAAAAACGCGGGATGTTACATCAAGAAAATATATTCTTGATAGTTCTATTCTCAGTGATTCTGGTAATTTGACAAATCAAATCGTGCCATTACGATTTCCTTCTTAGAACATTAACAATGTTCATTCCAAAGTTTATATATGCGAATTCTGAACCATTACAAGAGGTGTTTAATCGCAAGAAGAAGAAACGAAGGGACAAAGCTCCAAAATATAAGAGAAAATATAAAGCCCAATAACAACACAGAGGTTACAAACCGTGGATATTAATACGAATAACAATATAAAGACACGGTAGAATTAAGAATAGTATCACCCCAAGGTAATAGTAGAAGTAAAACAGATTTTTCTGGTGGAAAATTAAAAAGAAGGATGACAGAAATGATAATTAGGAAAATATCAAGGATTAGAACGGGATTAAGCATTTTCACAATCTTTTGGATGTATGAACTAAGAAAGAAAGTATAGGAATGGTAAGAATAATGGAACGGAAGAGTTTAATTTATAAAGGAAAAATCAGACGTAACAATCAAGACAAATGACCGCATTTAATTATAGAGATCTTCATTTCCTTACTCGCCGAAGAATCAAATCTTTTAGATTTCAAAGATTTTCTCCAAATCCCTTGAACCCCGAAAATCAACCATATCTACGTCAAAGGATATGTCGAAACATTATTTTCTCATTTCACTCTTTTGTGACAGCTTCACTCACACTCTTCGCGAAATCGAATTGTTTTATCCATATTACTCTATGGTAATAAAACTTTATGTTCTCAACTCAAATTCGTCATGAAGACATTTTTTATTGTTATCCATGACAACCTCTCTCAAATTTTGGGACGAAATTTCTTTAACGGGTAGGTACTGTAGTGACCCGGGAATTTCCGACTAAATTTAAACTTAATCTTTATATAATTTCGATACGATAAGAAAAGTCTGTAATGTTGAGTCTCAAAGTTTTTGAACTGTTCTCATGAAACCATTTGACCTTTGACTGTGCCCGGCGATTCACGAACAATTGTTTGTAAATAAACATGTATATATATGAAATCTGTTATATAAGTGTTATATTAATAACTTAATCATTACTTTCATTATTATCTAAATAAATAACAATACTAATACAATTATGATACAAATATGAAATTGTTATGTACAAACTATTATAGTATTACTAGTATTAATACTAATTTAAAATATGTATATATGATATATAGATATGAACTTTATTGTTATAGTATTGTTATCACGAATATGATTATTATCATTAGTATTAATGTTATTATATCAGTATAATTAAAATTATTAATGGTATTTTTATTTGAAATATTTAATCTATTATATTTAGTAATGACATTATTATTTTATTTTTATCATTTATTATTATTAATAATAGTGTTCTTATTAATATAAAGGTTAATTATATTATTGTCATTAATGTTATTATTATTATTATCAATATTAGTATTATTAGTAATACCATTATTATTAAAAGTAACATTATTTTCAAACTTGTCGTTTTTACTTAAAACTAATAGTATCATTAAAAGTAACATTTTTACTATCATTATTATTATTATTATTATTAATAGTAATATCAATATCAATATCATTAAAATTATTATGATTATGAACATAAAAGGTCTTAAAGATGTTGTAAAGATTATAAGCATAAAATAAAGACTAAATATACACAAATATATTTAAATTTCATAACCTAACTATATTAACATTTCTTTATGAAAATATATAAATAAATAATGAAACTTATAAATAATTAAATATAACAAATACATCATTAATAATAATAAATATAATTATTCGATTACAAGAATATGTTTTAATATATATATGAATGATATAAGTTCGTGAATCTGAGGCCAACCTACATTGTTCAGATGTTCAATATAGTCATATGTATTTTTACTACAAAATACATTAGGTGAGTTTCATTTGCTCCCTTTTTAAATGCATTTGCAATATATATTTTTGGGACTGAGAATACATGCGCTTTTATAAATGTTTGACGAAATATACACAAGTACCTTAACTGTATTCTATGATAGAATTATCTGGGATTGGGGATGATTATTATGACACGCATTAGCCCCGGTTTCCGTTAGAGCGTATGAGCTCCCGAGCCGTGTGGATGGTTTATTATTTACGACATTTTGGCACCGGTTGTCCTATATTTTATAAACATGTGTTCAGCCGTGGGGTGTAAAGACCGGCACAGAGGTTCTATATTTTGAAGGCACTTGTATTCAGCCGTGGGGTGAAAGACCGGCACAGATGGTTAATATTATATTTTGAATCCTCACCGGGTGTTCTTCATATGAAAGATATTTTTCGTGCAGTTGGAATGGGACTTCTGCACGTTTTATAATAAATGAAATCTTGTGGTCTATTAAAATGATGAAAATGAAATGATTACTATAAACTGATGAACTCACCAACCTTTTGGTTGACACTTGAAAGCATGTTTATTCTCAGGTTTGAAAAAAATCTTCCGCTGTGCATTAGCTCATTTTAAGGATATTACTTGGAGTCATTCATGACATATTTCAAAAGATGTTGCATTCGAGTCATTGAAGTTCATTAGAGATTATTAAGTAAATGACGGATTATGTCATTTATAGTTGGATATTATGAAATGGTATGCATACCTGTCAACTTTCGATGAAATGAAAGTTTGTCTTTTTAAAATGAATGCAATGTTTGTAAAATGTTTCATTTAGAGGTCAAGTACCTCGCGATGTAATCAACTATTATGAATCGTTTATAATCAAGATGGACTTCATCCGGATGAATTAGGATGGGGCGTTAAATTATTGAATCAAACCCAAGAGTTGCTTGAGAAGGGTTTCATCCGACCGAGTGCTTCGCCATGGGGTGCTCCGGTTTTGTTTGTAAAGAAGAAAGATGATAGTATGCAAATGTGTATCGATTATCGGGAGTTGAACAAAGTGACGATCAAGAATCGTTATCCATTGCCTCGGATTGACGATTTTATTGACCAACTCCAAGGCGTGACTTATTTTTCAAAAATTGACTTACGGTCCGGTTATCACCAAATGCGGTTCTGTGAGGAAGATATTGATAAAACGGCCTTTCGAACTCGTTACGGGCATTTTGAATTTGTAGTTATGCCTTTCGGTCTTACGAATACACCAGCGACATTCATGGATCTTATGAACCGAGTGTGCTAACCTATGTTAGAGAAGTCGGTGATTGTGTTCATTGATGACATACTTGTCTATTATAAGAGTATGAAGGAACATGAACACCACTTGTGCGAAGTGTTGAAGACGTTGCAGAAGGAGAAGTTGTATGCTAAGTATTTCAAGTGTGAATTTTGATTAAGGCAAGTGCAATTCCTTGGCCATATTGTGAATAAAGAAGGCATTCAAGTAGATCCGGGGAAGATAGAGGCGGTAAAGAGTTGGGGACAACCGATTACACCAACGAAAATCCAAAGTTTTCTCGGATTGGCCGGTTATTATCATCGGTTTATCCAAGACTTTTCTAAAATCGCTTCTCCCTTGACAGGGTTGACGAGGAAAAACGCGAGATTCAATTGGAAGAACGAGCAAGAAATTGCTTTTCAATTATTAAAAGAGAAATTGTGTCAAGCTCCGGTGTTGGTGTTGCAGAAAGGGATAAAAGATATGACGGTTTAATGTGATGCCTCATTCAATGGGCTCAGGTGTGTTCTAATGCAACGGGGTAAATTCATCGCTTATGCCTCTAGACAATTAAAGGAACACGAAAAGAGATATCCGACTCATGATCTTGAATTGGCGGTGGTGGTTCATGTGTTGAAAATTTGGCGCCACTACTTGTATGGTGTCAAGTGTACGATCTATTCGAATCACAAGAGTTTAAAACATCTTTTTGACCAACGGGATTTGAATAATCATCAACGTCGGTGGGTCGATTTGGTAAAAGATTATGATTGTGAAATACTTTACCATCCGGGTAAGGCGAATGTGGTCGCGGACATGTTGAGTCGAAAGAGTTTACATCCGCAAATACGAGTGAGATCGTTACGCATGACCATTACTAACGATTTTCTTGTAAAGCTTGGTGAGATTCAAATTAAAGCTTTTGTTAACAACAAGCATGAAGAACGAATCATGGGGCAAACGGAGTCTATTACCTTAGGCCCGCATGGTTTGTTGTCCTTTCAAGGAAGAGTGTGGGTGCCTAAAATGGGTGATTATCGACAAGTGCTACTTGATGAAGCACATAAGTTAAAGTATTCCATTCACCCGGGTGCGACAAAGATGTATCTTGATTTGAAGAAAGAGTATTGGTGGCCCGGATTGAAATGTGACGTGGTTAAGTATGTTGAACAATGCGTTATGTGTTTGCAAGTTAAGGCCGAACGCCAAAAGTCGTATGGTATGTTACAGCTGTTAGAAATCCCAAAATGGAAATGGGAGCACATTACCATGGATTTCATTACAAAGTTACCAAAGACGGCGAGAACTCAATTTGATACGATTTGGGTGATAGTTGATCGGTTGACGAAAAGTGCATTGTTTCTTCCCGTTCGAGAGACGATATCGTCGGAGACTTTGGCAAAGTTGTTTATCAAGGAGGTGATATCGAGACACGAGGTTCCTATATCTATTTTTCGGACCGGGATACTCGTTTTACATCTCGATTTTGGAATAAGTTTCATGAAGATATGGGTACACAATTGAAGATGAGCATGACGTATCATCCTCAAACGGACGGTCAAACCGAACGTATGAATCAAACGTTGGAGGATATGTTACGGGCGTATGTTATTGATTTCGGTGGTAGTTGGGATGAGCACTTACCTTTGGTGGAATTCTCGTACAACAATAGTTATCATACTAGTATCGGGATGCCACCTTACGAGATGCTTTATGGGCGAAGGTGTCGAACTACGGTTTGTTGGGGTGAAGTAGGACAAAAGGAAATCGGGAGTACCGATTTGGTTTTAGAGAGGAATAGTAAATTTGAGATGATTCGGGCTCGATTAAAGGCGGCGCAAGATAGACAAAAATCTTATGCCGATAAACGTAGGCTGAAATGTCCCGTTCATATCGATTATAAACGTTCCATATTAATTGATTTCGTTGCAAGGTTTTGACCTCTATATGAGACATTTTTCAAAGACTGCGTTCGATTTTTAAAAAAACCATAACCTTTATTTTATCGATAAAGGTTTAAAATATTATGACGTTTATCAAACAATGATAATCTAAAATATAGCGTTTTCACATGACCATTACATAATGGTTTACAATAATATTACATAACAATATAAGTCTTCGAATGCAGTTTTTAAACAATATTATACAAGCATGCAGACTCCAATCTTGTCTTTATTTAGTATGCAACAGCGGAAGCTCTTAATAATCACCTGAAAATAAACATGCTTTAAACGTCAACAAAAATGTTGATGAGTTATAGGTTTAACCTATATATTTATCATTTCGTAATAATAGACCACAAGATTTTCAATTTCCATTTCTCAATAACATGCAAACTGCATAAAAATCATTCATATGATGAACACCTGGTAACCGACCTTAACAGAATGCATATAGAATATCCCCATCATTCCGGGACTCTCATCGGACATGATAAATCGAAGTACTAAAGCATCCGTAACTCAGATGAGGCTTGTTGGTCCAAATAGATCTATCTTTAGGATTCACGTCAATTGGTGGCAATTATAATAAACACCAATTCTTAGGCTACTAAGCTAAAAAGGGGCATATTCGGTTCGATAATTCAACATAGAATGTAATTTTTTTTATCACTTGTGTCTATTTCGTAAAACATTTATAAAACTGCATGTGTTCTCATCCCAAAAATAATAGATTTTAAAAGTGGGACTATAACTCACTTTCACAGATTTTTACTTTGCCGAAAATAAAACTTGGCCACTGGTCGATTCACGAACCTATAACAAATATATACATATATATCAAAGTATGATCAAAATATATTTACAATATTTTTATTACATTTTAATAATTTAAGTTTGTTAAGTTAGCAGTCCATCGTTAGTAATCTACAACTAATTGTCCATAGCTAATAGTACAGAAATAAATCAATACATATTATCTCAAATCAATCCACGACCCAGTGTATACAAGTCTCAGGCTAGATCACAACTCAAAGTATATATATTTTGGAATCAACCTCAACCCTATATAGCGAGCTCTAGCATTACAGCATATAGAGTGTCAATGGTTGTTCCAAATAATATATATAGATGACGTCGATATGATATGTCAAAACATTGTATACATGTCTATGGTCTATCAAGATTACATAATATGTTAGAGTACATGTATAATACAATATAAGTTAGCTAAGTTATGGTTGGAATAGATTTGTTACAAATTTCACGTAGTTACAACAAGCAAAAATATCAAATTTTGTTTTACCCATAACTTTTTCGTTTTAAATCCATTTTGAGTGATTCAAGTTGCTATGGTTTCATAATGAACTGAAATTTATGAAACTAAACAGAAAAATTATAAGTTTAGAGTCAAAAATACAGGTTACAAGTCATTTTTGTAAGAGGTAGTCATTTCAGTCGAAAGAACGAAGTCTTGATGACCATTTTGAAAAACATACTTCCACTTTGAGTTTAACCATGATTTTTGGATATAGTTTCATGTTCATAAGAAAAATCATTTTCCCAGAAGGACAACTTTTAAATCAAAGTTTATCATAGTTTTTAATTATTTAATCCAAAACAGCCCCCGGTTTCACTACGACAGCGTATGTCCGGTTTTACGGTGTTCTTCGTGTTTCCAGGTTTTAAATCATTAAGTTAGCATATCATATAGATATAGAACATGTGTTTAGTTGATTTTAAAAGTCAAGTTAGAAGGATTAACTTTGTTTGCAAACAAGTTTAGAATTAACTAAACTATGTTCTAGTTATTACAAGTTTAAATCTTCGAATAAGATAGTTATATATATATATATATATATATATATATATATATATATATATATATATATATATATATATATATATATATATATATATATATATATATGAATCGAATGATGTTATGAACATCATTACTACCTCAAGTTTAGTAGGTAAACCTACTGGAAGTGACAAGAAATGATTTAGCTTCAAAGGATCTTGGATGGCTTGAAAGTTCTTAAAGTAGAATCATGACACGAAAACAAATTCAAGTAAGATTCCTACTCGAATTAAGATTGTTATAGTTATAGAAATTGAATCAAAGTTTGAATATGAGTATTACCTTGAACTAGAATGATAACCTACTGTAAATAACAGAGGTTTCTTGATCTTAGATGATTACTTGGAATGGATTAGAAAGCTTAGAAGTAGACTTGCAAACTTGAAAGTGTTCTTGAAGTTTACTTGAGTAGTTGTTTTGAAAGTTGATCTAGGTTAGGATTTATGAACTAGATTGAGCTAGATTTTGTTGAAGATGATGAAGAACACTTAGAAAACTAAGAGAGAACTTGAGATAGATAAGTTTGATGCATGAAAGTTGAAAAATGAAAGTGTTATGGTTGGTGAAGAAAAACGTGATCCTACCCTTGAATATAAGGTTCCATTAGTTTGTATTTTTGTTAGATATTTCATGATAGTTGCCAAATGATGATTCCCATATGTTTAGGTGACTCATTAAGGCTGCTAAGAGCTGATCATTGAAGTGTATATACCAATAGTATATACATTTAGAAGTTATGTATTATACGAGTACGAATACGGATTGAATACGGGTAAATAGTGGTACTGTAGTAAATAGTGTTTACTGTAGCAAATAGTGTTTACTGTAGCAAATAGTATTTTACTGTAGCAAATAGTATTTTACTGTAGCAAATAGTGTTTTACTGTAGCAAATAGTGTTTTACTGTAGCAAATAGTGTTTTAGTTGTACATCTTTGATTTAATTGTATTTCTTCTTATATATATATATATATATATATATATATATATATATATATATATATATATATATATATATATATATATATATATATATATATATATAAAATAAAAACTTACATCATAAAAAAAATAAAACGATTATATAATTATCACAACTTATGACGTTCGTGAATCATCAGGCAAACGGGGTGGTCAATTGTCTACATAAACTCATTTCAATTAATCAAGTCTTAACAAGTTTGATTGCTTAACATGTTGGAAATATTTAATCATACAAATATAGTTTTCATTTAATTTATAATCATGGAAAAGTTAGGGTCACTACAGTACCTACCCGTTAAATAAATTTCGTCCCGAAATTTTAAGCAGTTGAAGGTGTTGACGCATCTTCTGGAAATAGGTGCGGGTATTTCAGCTTCATCTGATCTTCACGCTCCCAGGTGAACTCGGGTCCTCTACGAGCATTCCATCGAACCTTAACAATTGGTATCTTATTTTGCTTAAGTCTTTTAACCTCACGATCCATTATTTCGACGGGTTCTTCAATGAATTGTAGTTTTTCATTAATTGTAATCTCAGCTAATGGAATGGTGAGATCTTCTTTAGCAAAGCATTTCTTCAAATTCGAGATGTGAAAGGTGTTATGTACACCCACGAGTTGTTGTGGTAACTCAATTCGATAAGCTACTGGTCCAACACGATCAATAATCTTGAATGGTCCAATGTACCTTGAATTTAGTTTCCCCCGTTTACCAAATCGAACAACGCCTTTCCAAGGTGAAACCTTAAGCATGACCATCTCTCCAACTTTAAATTGTATATCTTTTCTTTTAATGTCTGCGTAGCTCTTTTGTCAACTTTGGGTGGTTTTCAATCGTTATTGAATTTGAATGATTTTCTCGGTAGTTTCTTGGATTATCTCTGGACCTGTAATTTATCTATCCCCAACTTCACTCCAACAGATCATAGACCTGCACTTTCTACCATAAAGTGCCTCAAACGGTGCCATCTCGATACTCGAGTGGTAACTGTTGTTGTAGGAAAATTATGCTAACGGTAGATGTCGATCCCAACTGTTTCCAAAATCAATAACACATGCTCGTAGCATGTCTTCAAGGGTCTATATCGTCCTTTCACTTTGCCCGTCAGTTTGTGGATGATAGGCAATACTCATGTCTAGACGAGTTCCTAATGCTTGTTGTAACGTTTGCCAACACCTTGAGACAAATCTGCCATCCCTATCAAAGATAATAGAGATTGGTATTCCATGTCTGGAGACAACTTCCTTCAAGTATAGTTGTGCTAACTTCTCCATTTTATCATCTTCTCTCATTGGCAGAAAGTGTGCTGACTTGGTGAGACGATCGACTATTACCCAAATAGTATCATAACCACTTGCAGTCCTTGGAAATTTAGTAATGAAATCCATGGTAATGTTTTCCCATTTCCATTCTAGGATTTCAGGTTGTTGAAGTAGACCTGATGGTTTCTGATGTTCAGCTTTGACCTTAGAACACGTCAAACATTCTCCTACGTATTTAGCAATATCGGCTTTCATACCCGGCCACCAAAAGTGTTACTTGAGATCTTTGTACATCTTTTCCGCTCCGGAATGTATCGAATATCTGGTTTTATGTGCTTCCTTAAGTACCATTTCTCTCACATCTCCAAATTTTGGTACCCAAATTCTTTTAGCCCTATACCGGGTTCCGTCTTCCCGAATATTAAGATGTTTTTCCGATCCTTTGGGTATTTCATTCTTCAAATTTTCCTCTTTTAAAACTCCCTGTTGCGCCTCCTTTATTTGAGTAGTAAGGTTAGTACGAATAATTATATTCATAGTTTTACCCGTATAGGTTCTCTGTCTTTTCTACTCAAAGCGTCGGCTACCACATTCGCCTTTCCCGGGTGGTAACGAATCTCAAAATCGTAATCATTTAACAATTCAATCCACCTACGCTGCCTCATGTTCAGTTGTTTCTAATTAAATATATGTTGGAGACTTTTGTGGTCGGTATATATAATACTTTTGACCCCATATAAATAGCGCCTCCAAGTCTTTAATGCAAAAACAACAGCGCCCAATTCCAAATCGTGAGTCGTATAATATTGTTAATGAATCTTCAATTGTTTGGAAGCATAAGCAATTACCTTTGTTCGTTGCATTAATACGCAACCGAGACCTTGCTTTGAGGCGTCACGATATATCACAAAATCATCATTCCCTTCATGTGACGACCCGGAAATTTTCGACCAAATTTAAACTTAATTTTAATATGAAATCGACACGATAAGCAAAGTCTGTAATGTTGAGTCTAGAAAATTTTGGAACGATGTTCATATATATTCAATTGACCTTTGACTATTTTCGACGATTCACGAACTATTGTTTGTATATATAAATATAAATATAAGAGTATATATAATACTTTGCATAAATAGATACACTTTAAATTAATTAAAATTAAAAATGTAAAATTTATAAACAAAATAATTAGGTACAATTAAAATGAATATATAAAAACAGGTATATGATATTATTATGAAACTATATGTATATATATGATTCCTATTAATAATTAGTATTATATTGTAATATATATATATAAATATTCAATAGCTAATAAATGTTGTCATAGGATATATAATATAATTATCAATTATTACATAGATATAAATTCTGCATATTAAATTTAATTACAAGTTAAAAATATAAAAGTTACACTAATAACTTACTTTCATTATAAATGTTAATATCAATAATTGTATTTATATGTATAAAAGATATATAAAACTTGAGATGTACAAGTATTATTAATAATATTATTGCTATTATTATTATTAATTCTATTATTATTATTATAATTATAATTATTAACTACATTATTATTAATAAAATTAATATTAAATATTAATATGATTGTTATTATTATGTTCTTTACATAATATATATACATATATATATGAAATTGATATGTATAAGTTGTTATGTTATTATTATTAGTAATATTATTATTATTATCATTAATAAAATTAAGACTATTATGACTAATAATATTATTAGTATTATTAATAATATTAATATCACATTTATTATTATTATCATTATTTTAATTGCTATTAAATTTATTAAAATTTCTATTATGGTTAATATTAAGAAATATTACATTTTATTCCTAAAATGATTCTTATCATTTTTTTTTTTTTTTTGTATTATCGTTAGGATTTATTTTTTATTTATATTACTAATAGATTTATTATTTATTAGTATTTATTATATAAACTTTAAATCAAGAAAATAAGTACGAAGTAATTACCTATGTCCATCAAAGCTGTAGATGCTTTTGTAATCTGTCTCCAAATTGATTCAAAGTCGTAAGGGAATCACCAGATACCAATAAAATCGGTTTACAATCACATTCAACTTTTTATTTTATTTTTATATTTCTGTACCTGATGAACAAAATCTGTCGACTACCTTATGCAATAAATCAATTGAGTTTACCATTGTTTTTAACAAACACAATCAATTCAATATCTATCATTATCAATTTATATCTGCAATTCATGTGAATTAAACAGAAATATATATATATACAGCTCGTATTCCCCGGTTCTTACTTCAAAATTCAAATAGCTCGATTTCAAATAAATCTTCAAAATGTAGAATTGCAGTCTTATTAGGAATCCTTCAATCAAACTATACGCAAAATCTCATGTCTTAACTCTTTCTATTGAGCTTCAATTTTTGAAGTCAAACTCTTATTTCAAAAAGTCAAACAAACCGTTTTTCATGAAATTCGATTTCCTTTTGATGTTTTGAATTAAATTAAGGATCCAGGTAGTTTCTAGGAGGGATTTAAAAAATATTTTATGAAGGAATTGTGGTCTATAACAACCTCTAAGTTCGAATTTAATTTCAAGTTCAAACGGATGCTACAGCGTATTTTATTTTTATTTTTCTTCTACTTTAATTAATGTAAAAACTTTCTAATCGATTTTGTATAAGTTTTAAACCTTAACACTAATTAATAAACTCATTAATGGTTAGTTTCGATCCCTGGCCGATTGGTCCTGATCGATTTGGTTTTTTTGAAAAAGATGAGAGGAGGTGAAGTGAAAAAGAAAACATATTAAGTATATTTAGTTTAGGGATTAATCAGAAAAAAACGGGGTTAGCTCAGCTGGTTGGTGTGATGTCGGTTGAACGGAAGGTCTCGGGTTCGATCCTCACTTGGTGCATTCTTTTTATTTAAGGCTTTAAAGGTAGCCTTCCTTTTAAAATTCTTATATTTATTATTATTGTTATTATTATTATTATTATTATTATTATTATTATTATTATTATTATTATTATTATTATTATTATTAATTATTATTGCTATAATTGTTAAGTAAATAATATTATTACTATCATTAATACAAATCATTATTATTATCAATAAAATTAGTGTTATTATCATTATGAGTATTACTCGTATTATTATTAACTTATTATTATTATTTTTATTATTATTATTATTATTATTATCCTTATTGTTAGTATTAGAAATATCATTATTATTAAATTTATCAGATTATTTATATTATAAGTGTTACTATTAAAATTATCATGAGCATCATTATTATTATGCTAACTATCGTAACAGTAAAATTATTATTATAATTATTATTATTATCATTATTATCATTTTCAGTGTTATTATCACTATTACTGTTAATCTTATTTTTATAAAAAGTATTACTAGTATTATCATTATTATTATCATTATTTAAAAATGATTGTAACAATTGTAATTATTGTTATTTTTAACATTATAAAGACATTATAACTTTTTAATTATTATTATTATTATTATTATTATTATTATTATTATTATTATTATTATTATTATTATCACTATTATTATTATTATTATTATTGTTGTTATTATCACTATCATTAATTTAGTGTTATAAATATTATTCTAATAAACAAACGACATTTATATAAAAATATATTTTACATCTATATTAATATTATATATTATTTTGTTTTAGTAAAATATTATTACAATTAAGTTACAAAAAATAACTATATATATATAGGGATATATATATCTTAATACATCAAATAATATTTAAACATCAAGATGAGATATTTATAATAAATGACATATCATATACCTTAAATCTGACATATGTATAAATATTAGGTATTTACATATAAACTGAATAGAGCTAATTAATTAACAAATGGTAAATACAAGAAGTATATTAATAATATTAATACACAAACTGGTTAATCGTCACTATATGTTTTAATATATATATATATATATATATATATATATATATATATATATATATATATATATATATATATATATATATATGAATGATATAGGTTCGTGAATCAGAGGCCAACCCTGCATTGTTCAATATCGTCATATGTATTTTTACTACAAAATACAGTATTGTGAGTTTCATTTGCTCCCTTTTTAAATGCTTTTGCAATATATATATTTTTGGGACTGAGATGTAACAACCCAAACCAACCCACGACTAACCGCGTGAAATGCAAAATAAATAAAAAATTAACGGTCCTGCAACTGGCGCGGCGCGCCGAAGTGGTCTGTCCCAAAAGTCTTTAATTGCGAAAAAGATCGACTAGTTCCCGACACTTTTAGATGAAATGCTTTTTACCATACATCCAAATATGTAACACTAACCTGTTTTAAACATAAAATCAATGTCTTACAAGCGGGGCCCACACGACCCAAATTTCAAGTTTAATACAAGTTAAGAGTTTCGACCACCAAAAAGTTTAAGTTCTAAACTACACAATTAGCATGGCGTTTGGGATTAAACTACCCAACTATCGGTCAAACTCCAAGAGCTACTAAAGCCAAAAGCGTCCCCTAGCATCAAGCGGGATCTCTAGTCCAAAAGGATGCCCTTGCCCTTGTCTAAAACCGAACCTATAAAATGGTAAACAACGAGAGGGTAAGCAAAGCTTAGTGAATGCAACAATTGTACGAATACATATATAATTATACCTACTTGCATACACTTACACACCAAACCGCAAATACGCTAGCATACACTTTTAGCTTATCGTCACAATAACAAGCTATAAATCTCCAATACCACAAGCTAGCATAACAACCGCATATGAATATAGCTCGAATAATATACTATGCTTATAACACAAATAACCATGGTTAACCAATAGTTCAAGGGAACGGCGCTCGCGAAAACGCCATCGGTGTTCACAACATCCGTTAGGGCACTTAACACCTCGCACCACTAACCCCTAGGGTGGCACCTTAACACCTCGGCACATCACCCCGAGTGGCATCTTAACACCTCGATGCATCACTCATTATTTTTACGAAGTGGTGTCTTAACACCTCGACACTACACTCCTAGGTGGCATCTTAACACCTCGATGCTACACCCGAGTGGCATCTTAACACCTCGATGCTACACTCTTCACGTGAAACATGGTGTCTTAGCACATCGACACTACACATTTCACGCTACAACAAATAGATACATTATATACATACGCATATAATTATTCCACTCACCTCAAAGTCTTGTGAAAAGATACCCGAGCTTGCAAGACCTCAAAGTAACGTACCTATCATATTATACACCTCATCAAACGCAAACTCAAGTCGGTCAACCAAACACTTTCACCATTCTAAGCCATTTTGACCCAAGGTGCAATTTCAACCCATTTGCACCCTTAACCCTAATTTGGGTCAACACCCACCAAAACCCTAATCATTCGTCAAGATGGGTTTAAAACACATTTAGGTCACAAGGCTAACTCGTTTTCATACTTGCTAGGCCACTTAGGTCATTAAAGACTCATTTGACCCATTTTAAGGTCAACTCACCCATTTGGGTCATCCATACCCAATAACACCCATTTACATATTATTAAAGTGTTCTAGCAACTAACTAACTAAATTTAAGACTTAAAAGTCCAATTAACACATTCAAACCCTAGGTTAGTCATCAATGAGCCTTCATAACCCATATTCACCCAAAATCCCCAAAATACTAACAAAGGGGTCTTTTGTTCATCACTAGCCCAAACCCTAACCCTTAAAGCAATTAAAGTAAGAAATTGGGTTTTATAACTTACCAACACAATCACCACGTAGCTATCGACTAGATGAACGACTTTAAAACTTGCACCAAGACCCGATTCAACCTCTTTCACCCTTTAATGGAGCTTTCTCTCTCAAGGATTGCACTCTCTCTCTAGAGTTTAATTGGAGAAGATGAGGTTGTTGTGGGAGTAGTAAATGAGCTCCCCAAAACTGATCTAGGGTATTAAATTCGGCCCCAAAGTGAAATTACACAATTGCCCTCAAAATATCTATTTTAAAAAAAAGAAAGGAATCTGTTGCAGACAGATGGCGCGGCGCGCCACCTAGCCGCGCGACGCGCGACTTCCCAGTTCAGCATCTTTTCTCTTTTTAATTATGTGCAACCAAAACCCCAAAACTGAGTAACTTATATACACACATGTATACTACAATTATTCGGGTCTTACAACTCTCCCCCACTTATTCGGATTGCGTCCTCGCAATCCAAGCCGCATGACACGAGGGAAGATAAACCAACACGAACTCTTCGGGTTCCCAAGTGAACTCGGAACCTTTACTTCGTCGCCATTGAACCTTAAAGGTCCTCACCTCTTTATTCCTCAACATTTTCACCTTCTCGTCAAGGATAGCAATCGGTTCTTCGACATATTCTAACTTGTTGTTTAGCTCGATCTTGTCTAAAGGCATCCATGGGGAATCATCCGCAAGACACTTACGGAGGTGGGAAACATGAAATGTATTATGGATTCCCGCAAGCTCTTCGGGTAATTCTAATCGATATGCAACTTCACCAACACGAGCTAAAACCTTGAACGGCCCAATAAACCGAGGAGCTAACTTTCCCCGTTTTCGAAATCGAATAATACCCTTCCATGGCGAAACCTTAAGCATCACCATATCGGGTTCTTGGAACTCAATCAATCGCCTACGTCTATCGGCATACGACTTTTGCCTATCTTGAGCCTTCTTCAAATGTTCCCAAATTAAATCGATCTTGCTATTGGTCTCTAAAACCAAATCGGTACTCCCGATCTCTCTTTGACCCACTTCTCCCCAACAAACGGGAGTTCGACACCTACGCCCATAAAGCATTTCGTAAGGTGGCATCCCGATACTAGTATGATAACTATTATTGTACGAGAATTCCACCAAAGGCAAATGCTCATCCCAACTACCACCGAAGTCAATGATGCACGCTCGTAGCATATCTTCCAAAGTTTGATTCGTACATTCGGTTTGACCGTCCGTTTGAGGATGATACGCCGTGCTCAACTTCAATTGCATACTCATATCTTCATGAAACTTTTCCCAAAACCGAGACGTAAAACGGGTATCTCGATCCGAAATAATAGATATAGGAACCCCATGTCGCGAGACCACTTCCTTGATAAACAACTTAGCCAAGGCCTCCGACAATATTGCTTCTTTAATGGGAAGAAACAAAGCGCTTTTTGTCAATCGGTCAACTATAACCCAAATCGAATCGAATTGGGTTCTCGCCGTTTTAGGTAACTTTGTAATGAAATCCATGGTAACGTGCTCCCATTTCCATTTCGAGATTTCTAACGGTTGCAACTTACCATACGGCTTTTGGTGTTCGGCTTTTACTTGTAAACACGTGACACATTGCTCAACATACTTCACAACATCACGTTTCATGCCCGGCCACCAATAATCTTTCTTCAAGTCATGATACATTTTTGTCGCGCCCGGATGAATGGAATATTTTGACTTATGTGCTTCATCAAGTAGCACCCGTCGGTAATCACCCATCTTAGGCACCCACACCCTTCCTTGAAAGGACAACAAACCATGTGGACCCATAGTAATGAACTCTGATTGGCCCACAATTCGTTCCACATGGTTATTGTGAACGTAAGCCTCTATTTGAATCTCGCCAAGCTTCTCAAGAAAATCGTTGGAAATAATCAAACGTAACGACCCCACTTTTATCGCCGGATGTTGACTCTTTCGACTCAACGCATCCGCGACAACATTCGCCTTACCCGGATGATAAAGTATTTCACAATCGTAGTCTTTCACCACATCCATCCACGTACGTTGGCGATAATTCAAATCTCGTTGATTAAAGAGATGTTTCAAACTCTTATGATCCGAATAAATCGTACACTTGACACCATACAAGTAATGGCGCCAAATTTTCAACACATGCACAACCGCCGCCAACTCAAGATCATGAGTCGGATATCTTGTTTCGTGTTCCTTTAATTGTCGAGAGGCATAAGCGATGACTTTACCTCTTTGCATCAGAACACACCCGAGCCCATTTAGCGAAGCATCACAATAAACCGTCATATCTTCCACACCTTCCGGTAATAATAACACCAGAGCTTGACACAACTTCCCTTTTAGCAATTGAAAAGCAATTTCTTGCTCGTTCTCCCAATTAAACTTAGCATTCTTTCTCGTCAACTTCGTTAATGGAGAAGCAATCTTAGAAAAGTCTTGGATAAACCGACGATAATAACCGGCCAATCCGAGGAAACTTCGGATTTCCGTAGGCGTAGTCGGTCGTCCCCAACTCTTCACTGTCTCTATCTTCCCCGGATCTACTTGAATACCGTCTTTGTTCACAATATGACCAAGGAATTGGACTTCCCTTAGCCAAAATTCACATTTGGAGAACTTAGCATACAACTTCTCCTTTCGTAATTTCTTCAATACTTCACGCAAATGACGTTCATGTTCGTTCATACTTTTCGAATAGACTAGTATGTCGTCGATGAACACTATTACCGACTTGTCCAACATAGGTTGGCACACTCTGTTCATAAGATCCATGAATGCCGCCGGTGCATTCGTAAGACCAAAAGGCATCACCACAAACTCAAAATGCCCATACCGCGTTCTAAAAGCCGTTTTCTCAATGTCTTCCTCACGGACCCGCATTTGGTGATAGCCAGACCGTAGGTCGATCTTAGAGAAATACGTTGCACCTTGAAGTTGATCAAATAAATCGTCAATCTTAGGTAATGGATAACGATTCTTGATCGTCACTTTATTCAACTCACAGTAATCAATGCACATACGCATACTACCATCTTTCTTCTTCACAAATAACACCGGAGCACCCCACGGTGAAGCACTCGGTCGAATAAAACCCTTCTCGAGCAATTCTTGAATTTAATTTAACAACTCTTGCATCTCCGTTGACGCTAAACAATAAGGAGTTTTAGCAATGGGGGTAGCCCCCGGAACCAACTCGATGCGAAATTCAACTTGTCTTTCTGCCGGAACACCCGGTAATTCGTCCGGAAAAACGTCTTCGAAATCACTAGCAACCGGAATTTCACGAATGGGTGGCGGCTCATTACGAGTATCGACAACATGAGCAAGGAAATCCATGCCACCACTAACAACAAAACGACGTGCCCGTGCAAAAGTGCATATCGGCACCTGTCTCCTTCGCTTATCACCATGAATAACCAACTCTCCCCCACTTGGGGTCTTCACACGAATAAACTTATCATGGCATGCAATATCGGCTCTATAACAATCGAGCCAATCCATACCAACGATAATATCAAAGTCGCCCAAGGTCATTGGAATAAGATCAATTTTAAAGGTTTCGGCACCAAAAACAACATCACAATTTTCACACACATCGACCACTAGCACCGTCTTGTCGTTCGCTATTTCGACTTCTACCGGACGACTTAACTTAGCTAACGGTCTATCAAGTTTAGGCACAAATCTAGGAGACACAAACGACAAATTTGCACCGCTATCAAAAAGAATTCTTGCCGGATTAGAATTAACCACGAAAGTACCTGAGACAACTTCGTTTGATTGCTTGGCTTCTTCATTGGTCATCAAATAATTTTGACCCCTTGCAGTACCCGACGCCTTCTCTAACCGCTTAACATTATCATTTCGCAAATCGGGACACTCCGGCTTCTTATGCCCCTCTTTGCCGCAATTAAAACAAGTGACTTTGTTTTCGGAAGATGGTTTCGGACACTCACGAGCCATATGACCCGGTTGCCCACAATTGTAGCACGTATAAGAAAACCTGCCGGTAGTGCCCTTCTTTGCACTATTGACACTTTCGGCCCCCCTCTTGCTCTTGCTCTTCTTGCTTGAGGCGTTAGAGTAACTAAAACCTTCATATTTTCTTTTGGAAAACATGAAATCACTCTTTCTTGGAACCTCCGGCTCAAAACCCCGAGCCAACTCGAACAATTCATCAAAAGACTTAGCCATACCCCGACTAATCTTCCCCTTGTACTCATCATTCAAAGTACGGTAGAAATCCTTCATGAACTTATGATCATCACCCACATATTCCGGGCAAAAACGAGTCTTTGCTAAGAATGTAGACTTGAGTGTAACCAAGTCCATTGACCCTTGTTGCAAATGGTGCAACTCGTCCCGGATTCTAGCGAGATCGGATGAAGTTCGGTATTCTCTGAAAAATTCTTTCTTGAACTCCTCCCATGTCAAGCCCATACATTGTTCTTCACCATACAAGTTGATTTTATCGTCCCACCACAACTTAGCTTCTTCGCGTAACATGCTAGAACCATACCTCGTCTTCTTTTCGGGAGGACATTCCGCGGTACGGAAAGCTCCCTCAATATCGGAGATCCAACATGTACTTTTTAAAGGATCCCGCACCCCATTAAACATCGGGGGTTGAGCATCCTTGAAGTTCTTGTAGTGGAAGTCCCGCCTTCCTTCACCTCCTTCACCGCGAGGATAGATATTCCTAGCATCAAGGGCCTCTTCGATTGTGGCCTTCATTCGTTCATTAATTAGATCGGTTATTTGCTCATCAACCGAATCTTGAAAGACCTTTCGAACGTCCGCAAGAAAATCCGCTTTTAACTTCTTAAAGACGGCCTCGACCTTGGTTGAGAACTCGGCGTCCCCGCTTGTACTTCCGTTATCATGTTCGGGACCGTTTCTCGTCTTCATTCTATAAAACGAATTAGGTTAAACCACCAACGGAAGGACAAATTATATATATATATATATATATATATATATATATATATATATATATATATATATATATATATATATATATATATACATACATACACATACGCCACACTACTCCATCTCGCTCAACAATCGTCGTACATTACTTGTTTGACACGATTTGCGCCCGTAACAATGGTAGCTAATCATTGTTACGCGAGCACGTCGCATTAACTTGCTAGTACAACGTCCATCTCGCTCGATTCTCGCTAAACATACATAACAAATAACGCATGATTAGTTTACATAAACCTATGCACAAACTAATCCCGATCCGACCCAAAGTCCTACAAGTCCCGCATAACGTACACACAAAAAGTCTAAGTCTAGGCGCCTATCTCAAGTCACCTAAATCCCTTAGACCATGCTTTGATACCACTTGTAACAACCCAAACCAACCCACGACTAACCGCGTGAAATGCAAAATAAAAAAAAATTAACGGTCCAGCAACTGGCGCGGCGCGCCGAAGTGGTCTGTCCCAAAAGTCTTTAATTGTGAAAAAGATCGACTAGTTCCCGACACTTTTAGACGAAACGCTTTTTACCATACATCCAAATATGTAACACTAACCTGTTTCAAACATAAAATCAAGGTCTTACAAGCGGGGCCCACACGACCCAAATTACAAGTTTAATACAAGTTAAGAGTTTCGACCACCAAAAAGTTTAAGTTCCAAACTACACAATGAGCATGGCGTTTGGGATTAAACTACCCAACTATCGGTCAAACTCCAAGAGCTACTAAAGCCAAAAGCGTCCCCTAGCATCAAGCGAGATCTCTAGTCCAAAACGATGCCCTTACCCTTGTCCAAAACCGAACCTATAAAATGGTAAACAACGAGAGGGTAAGCAAAGCTTAGTGAATACAATAATTATACGAATACATATATAATTATACCTACTTGCATACACTTACACACCAAACCGCAAATACGCTAGCATACACTTTTAGCTTATCGTCACAATAACAAGCTATAAATCTCCAATACCACAAGCTAGCATAACAACCGTATATGAATATAGCTCGAATAATATACTATGCTTACAACACAAATAACCATGGTTAACCAATAGTACAAGGGAACGGCGCTCGCGAAAACGCCATCGGTGTTCACAACATCCGTTAGGGCACTTAACACCTCGCACCACTAACCCCTAGGGTGGCACCTTAACACCTCGGCACATCACCCCGAGTGGCATCTTAACACCTCGATGCATCACTCATTATTTTTACGGAGTGGTGTCTTAACACCTCGACACTACACTCCTAGGTGGCATCTTAACACCTCGATGCTACACCCGAGTGGCATCTTAACACCTCGATGCTACACTCTTCACATGAAACATGGTGTCTTAGCACCTCGACACTACACATTTCACGCTACAACAAATAGATACATTATATACATACGCATATAATTATTCCACTCACCTCAAAGTCTTGTGAAAAGATACCCGAGCTTGCAAGACCTCAAAGTAACGTACCTATCATATTATACACCTAATCAAACGCAAACTCAAGTCGGTCAACCAAACCCTTTCACCATTCTAAGCCATTTTGACCCAAGGTGCAATTTCAACCCATTTGCACCTTAACCCTAATTTGGGTCAACACCCACCAAAACCCTAATCATTCGTCAAGATGGGTTTAAAACACATTTAGGTCACAAGGCTAACTCATTTTCATACTTGCTAAGCCACTTAGGTCATTAAAGACTCATTTGACCCATTTTAAGGTCAACTCACCCATTTGGGTCATCCATACCCAATAACACCCATTTACATATTATTAAAGTGTTCTAGCAACTAACTAACCAAATTTAAGACTCAAAAGTCCAATTAACACATTCAAACCCTAGGTTAGTCATCAATGAGCCTTCATAACCCATATTCACCCAAAATCCCCAAAATACTAACAAAGGGGTCTTTTGTTCATCACTAGCCCAAACCCTAACCCTTAAAGCAATTAAAGTAAGAAATTGGGTTTTACAACTTACCAACACAATCACCACGTAGCTATCGACTAGATGAACGACTTTAAAACGTGCACCAAGACCCGATTCAACCTCTTTCACCCTTTAATGGAGCTTTCTCTCTCAAGGATTGCACTCTCTCTCTAGAGTTTAATTGGAGAAGATGAGGTTGTTGTGGGACTAGTAAATGAGCTCCCCAAAACTGATCTAGGGTATTAAATTCGGCCCCAAAGTGAAATTACACAATTGCCCTCAAAATATCTATTTTAAAAAGAAGAAAGGAATCTGTCGCATATAGATGGCGCGGCGCGCCACCTAGCCGGGCGGCGCGCGACCTGTAACATCCCGCCTTTTTTCGTTTTCTTTTCCGTTATACTAATTTTAACTCCGTTATATGTTTATAACATCTCCCGTTAATACGCGTTTTAAAATATTCCGTTTAGGTATTTTCCGCACCCGACTACAAACTCGAGGGACTAAAATTGACACGGGGCAAACTAGTTGACTAGGTCACCTAGTCCACCCCAATCACCACTATTCAACCATCTCTCTCTCTCTTTCTCTCTAGCAAGAACACACCCAATTTCCAAATTCATTCAATCATAATCTAAATTCGATCTAGGAGGCTTACAACAAAATAAATTACATATTCGTGATCCTCTCTTCATCCTCTTCATTTTGGTACCAACTTCATCTCGTTTGGGTAACATTTCTAAAACACTAGTTTTTCTTTAAATTTGTGTTCTTGACTTAAAAGTATGTTAATTAGTGTCTATGGCTCATTGTGATGTCGTGTATGTAATTTGTATGCTCGATTTGTTGTTTTTGGTGTAACTAGTTCATTATGAAAATTACTTGCTAAATCCTTGATTTTGGATGATCAAATGTTATTAGATTGTTAATGTGCATGTTTTAAAAGTGTTACTAGAATCATTAGCTTCATTTTGATGTATAGATTGATTAAAGGAACTTCATAAACGCGATTATTGATTTTGTGAACTTTTGGTTAGGGTTGACAACTCTTAAAACGAACTTTTGATGTGTTGAATGCTTGTTAATGTTATTGATAAGTGTTTAGTTGTATTACATGTTTCATTACCTTCAAAACGGCATATCATATGTACAAATTGGATTCCCGAAACTTAAATTGCAATTGATAAACTTGAAACTTGGAAATAAACCCCTATTGATCACTTGACGGGATTTCGGTTATAGTATATGATGTTTTTGCTTGATGAAAAGTGCTTAGTTGCGTTCCTTGTCGAAAGAGTTTTCCGATGATATAAAATACATGTTCTAATTGTTTGCGGATCAAAAAATGTGATTGTTTGTGTTTTGGTTCGTCCATTTGAGGAATACAGCAAACAGGGCCTGGAAACTGATCAGGACGCCGTCCAGATACTGGGGACGCCGTCCCACCTTTTGAACCTAGACGCCGTGTAGGATATCAGGACGCCGTCCCACCCTTCAATGTGGGACGCCGTCTAGCCATTTGGGACGCCGTCCCATTGTACTAAAACTGACTGTTTGTTTTGGTCATTTGACATAAAAATGTTTGCTATGCTACGGACCTCCGATTAACATGAAACTTGACCAACATGCTCATATATGATTATATAACTTAGAAAAATTGTCGGATACCCAACCCGACCCCGTTGACTTTTCCGTTGACTTTGACCCGACCAAGTTGACTTTTAATCAAACTTAACCAAATAATTGTGCAATCGTTCTAACATGTTTTTATACTTGTACCTTGCATGAAACATGACAATTTGCTTCACATGCTATTATGATCGAGTCTTAACGAGCCATAGGACTAATTGAACATCTTTGACCTATCGTGCTTACCGTTATTGATACAACCTATTGTTTAGGTCAAGACTAGCATTGTTCTTTGCACACGTTTACTTGTTGAAGTACTTTACTACTCGTGCACTCAAGGTGAGATCATAGTCCCACTTTTACTCTTTTTGAACTTACATTTGGGATGAGAAAACATAAACATTTCTTTACTAAGTGAACACAAGTACAGGAAAACAAACATTCTACATACGAGTTTAGAACAAAATCCTCAATTCGATTATCATTAGTTACACTTGCCGGGTGTAAGCGAGAACTTATGTTGTATGGATCCATATGGGTTTGACAAACCCTCATTCAAACGGTTCGCTACCGTTTACGAATGAAATATATTTTCGAGAAACAGTGTATGTTCTAGCACTAAGTGATGGGGTTCAATGGAAGGAAATGTTAAGCATTGATAATTGGGTGCTCGTGAAACAAACTTTTGGAATGTATTACTATTATTTCATTGATGCAAATCTTGTGGTTCACTTGTACTTACATACTTAAACCTATGATTTCACCAACGTTTTCGTTGACAGATTTCTATGTTTTTCTCAGGTCCTTGAACGATACATGATACATGCTTCCGCTCATTATTTTGATACTTGCATTGGATGTCGAGTATATATGCATACATGGAGCGTCTTTTGGCTACTTTTAAATTGTGTCGCATAAGTTTCATTTGTACTTAAAACTTTGTATCGAAACTTGTGGTGGAACTATTCTTGTAAACTTTGAACAATCTTTACATTTGAAATGAATGCGACATATCTTTTGGTCAAACGTTGTTTTAAAGACTTATGACCACGTAACGGGACCTAAGTAGACGGCGCCGTCAAACATGATTTGGTCGGGTCGCTACAGATGGTATCAGAGCGTTGGTTGTAGGGATTTAGAGTTCATTAGTGTCAACCCCGAGTCATAGGGTACATTGGTGAGTCTAGACTACAACCGGCATATAGACTTGAAGTAGGAATTACTTGACTACTTGTGCATTTATACTCGAACGCTTCTACTCATATCTACTCTTAGTTCATCTTAATCTCACGTTGTTTAATTTGATTGACACGCCACCTTGACTATATGAAATGATGTCGAATGCACATATGAATCAGGGTAATATAATTTCCGGGATTATATTACGGTGACTCATATGAACGTTCCGACATTATGACATAAAGAATTTAAGGCGAGTCGAGGAAAAACTTCTCTTTATCTTTATTCTATATCACGGTTAGTATTATTGAGAATACTAATCAATGATATTCTTGTGTCTTGAAGGAACAATGGCTCCTCGTCGTGTACGCCGCAATGAAACTCCCGAACAAGCTCTCGAACGGATGATAGCTACCGCCGTAGATGCGGCCATGGCCGGTCACTCATCCAACAACAATAATAACAACAACAACAACAACAACAACAATGGAGCCGGAAACTCAAACGAGGGATGCTCCTATAAAGCTTTCATGGGGTGCAAACCTCACACTTTTGATGGAACCGGGGGACCGGTCGTGCTCACCCGATGGTTTGAGCAAACGGAAGCCGTCTTTAGCATAAGCGGTTGTCGGGACCAAGACAAGGTCAAATACTCCACTCACACCTTCGCCGGTGTCGCTCTTACATGGTGGAATACTTATGTACAATCGGTGGGTACCGATGAAGCTCACGCCCTCTCTTGGGCCGACTTGAGGGAAAAGATGATTGTCGAATATTTCCCTCGTGAAGAAACCCGAAGGCTCGAACAAGAGCTAAGAACTTTAAAGGCGATCGGAAATGATCTCAAGGCTTATAATCAACGATTTTCCGAACTAGCCTTGATGTGCCCAAATCTTGTGAACCCCGAAGCTTTAAGGGTTGAACTTTACATGGATGGTCTTCCAAAGAGTATCAAACACGGAGTAATGTCATCCAAACCCACTAATCATCAAGAGGCCTTGAACATGGCCCTCAAATTGATAGAAACGGTTGACGAAATCGTAGTTCCGGCACCTAAGGCCGAGGATAAATCGGGCGGCAACAAAAGAAAATGGGAAGCTCCCCAATCAAGCAACAACAACTTTGCCAAGAAATCTTTCACTTCCGACGGCAAGAAGGGTTATGCCGGGAATCTACCTTTTTGCAACAAATGCAACAAACATCACTTTGGCGAATGTAGTAAGCTAATTTGCCATCGGTGCCAAGGAATTGGTCATAAGGCCAACGATTGTAAAAGTGCCACTCCCGTCGCTCGAAAGTGGCCCAATGCACCAAAGACGGGCACTTGTTACGAATGTGGCCAAACGGGTCATTATAGAAATGCATGCCCGAAAAGGAAAGATAACACCAATACGCGCGGCCAAGCTTTCAACATCAACACCGAGGAAGCCCGGGATGACACTGAACTAGTCACGGGTACGTTTCTTCTCAACAATTCTTACGTCTCTTGCTTATTCGATTCGGGTGCCGATAAATGCTTTGTATCCAAGACTTTGACTCATTCTTTTAGCACTCCACCTCTTCCATTAGATACCACTTATACCATTGAAGTGGCTAACGGGAAATTATTAAGTGCCGACACATATTACCGGGGGTGTACGTTAAACATTTTGGGTAAGGAATTTGAAATTGACTTGATACCCATGGAACTAGGAAGCTTTGATGTAATAATCGGTATGAATTGGTTAGTCAAAACGAAATCTCACATCCTTTGTGATCTTAACGCAATCCGAATTCCTATCGAGAATGGTGAACCTTTGATTGTTTATGGCGATAAGAGTTGCACCAGACTCAACCTCGTTTCGTGCCTTAAAGTTAGAAAACTGCTCCGTAAGGGTTGTTTTGCGATCCTTGCCCACGTTAAGAAAGTCGAGTCCGATGATAAGCATATCGATGATGTGCCAATTGTTAGTGACTATTCCGATGTATTTCCCGATGAATTGCCGGGTCTTCCACCTCATCGACCGGTTGAATTCCAAATCGATCTTATTCCGGGAGCCGCACCCGTAGCACGTGCACCATATAGACTCGCCCCATCCGAAATGCAAGAATTGCAAAGTCAAATCCAAGAACTACTTGATCGTGGTTTTATCCAACCTAGCCATTCACCTTGGGGCGCTCCGATTTTGTTTGTTAAAAAGAAAGACGGATCCCTACGAATGTGCATTGATTATCGTGAACTAAATAAATTGACGGTTAAGAACCGATATCCTCTTCCTCGCATCGATGACCTCTTTGATCAACTACAAGGGTCTTGTGTATATTCGAAAATCGATCTCCGCTCGGGTTATCATCAATTAAGGGTTAAGGGGGAAGATGTCTCCAAAACCGCTTTCCGGACTCGTTACGGTAGTTATGAATTCCTTGTCATGCCATTTGGTCTCACTAACGCACCGGCGATGTTCATGGATCTTATGAACCGCGTGTGCAAACCGTATCTCGATAAATTCGTTATTGTGTTCATCGATGATATATTGATCTATTCTAAAAATGAAGAAGAGCACGAACAACATCTCCGACTTGTGCTTGAACTCTTGAGACAAGAACGACTTTATGCCAAATTCTCCAAGTGTGAATTTTGGTTGAAGGAAGTTCAATTTCTTGGTCATGTTGTAAGTGATCAAGGCATTAAAGTCGATCCCACGAAGATCGAAGCCATTAGTAAATGGGAGACTCCTACTACTCCTACTCACATTCGTCAATTCTTGGGTCTCGCCGGGTACTATCGTAGATTCATCGAAAATTTCTCTTTGGTTGCACGTCCTCTAACCGCATTAACTCACAAAGGAAAGAAATTCATTTGGGCGACCGAGCAAGAATCCGCGTTTCAAATCTTGAAAACGAAGCTAACCACCGCTCCTATCTTGTCACTTCCCGAAGGCAATGATGACTTTGTTGTATATTGCGATGCCTCGAAACATGGTTTTGGGTGTGTATTGATGCAACGAACGAAAGTCATTGCTTATGTTTCTCGACAACTCAAAATTCATGAACGAAACTACACGACGCATGATCTCGAACTCGGAGCCGTCGTCTTTGCACTTAAAATGTGGAGACACTATCTTTATGGAACCAAGAGTACTATCTTTACCGACCACAAAAGTCTCCAACACATTTTCGATCAAAAGCAACTAAACATGAGACAACGACGGTGGATTGAAACTTTGAACGATTACGATTGCGAGCTTCGTTACCATCCCGGGAAGGCAAACGTAGTAGCCGATGCCTTAAGTCGAAAAGAAAGAGCGGTGCCTCTTCGTGTCCGAGCTTTAAACATCACCATTCACACCAACCTTAATAGCCAAATTCGGGTAGCCCAAGATGAGGCTCTCAAGGATGAAAACCTTTCACACGAGCTCTTAAACATTCACGTCTCTCGATTCGAAATTAGGGAGACCGGACTCCGATATTACGCCGGAAGGATTTGGGTGCCTAGTTATGGGGACCTACGAAGCCTTATTTTAGATGAAGCCCATAAGTCACGATACTCGATCCACCCCGGTGCCAATAAGATGTACCACGACCTTAAACAACTATATTGGTGGCCGAACATCAAAAGGGACGTAGCTACTTATGTTTCCAAATGTTTGACATGTTCCAAAGTCAAAGCCGAACACCAAAGACCGTCCGGATTACTTCAACAACCCGAGATCCCGCAATGGAAGTGGGAAAGGATAACGATGGATTTTATCACCAAGCTACCAAAAACGACGGGCGGTTATGATACCATTTGGGTTATTGTTGACCGTCTCACCAAATCCGCACACTTCCTTGCCATGAAAGAAACGGACAAAATGGAGAAACTTGCACAACTTTACATTAAGGAGATCGTAGCCCGACACGGTGTACCTTTATCGATTATCTCCGACCGAGATGGCCATTTTGTTTCTAGATTTTGGCGTACATTGCAAGAGGCGTTGGGAACGCGTTTAGACATGAGCACCACATATCATCCTCAAACCGATGGACAAAGCGAACGTACAATTCAAACCTTAGAAGACATGTTACGAGCTTGCGTGGTTGATTTCGGAAAAGCTTGGGACAAGCACTTACCTCTCGCCGAGTTCTCTTATAACAATAGTTATCACGCGAGTATTAAAGCCGCACCTTTTGAAGCGCTATATGGCCGCAAATGTCGTTCACCTCTTTGTTGGGCCGAGGTAGGCGACGTGCAAATCACCGGACCCGAACTCATTCACGAAACCACCGAGAAAATCATTCAAATCCGAGATAGGCTTAGGACGGCCCGAAGTCGTCAAAAGAGCTATACCGACAAACGACGCAATGATCTTGAATTTCAAGTCGGTGACCGAGTAATGTTAAAAGTCGCACCTTGGAAGGGTGTAATCCGTTTTGGGAAACGCGGGAAGCTAAATCCGCGGTATATTGGTCCTTTCGAAATCTTGGAGCGTATTGGAACCGTTGCTTATCGTTTAGATCTTCCGCCTCAATTGAGCTCCGTTCATCCTACTTTCCATGTATCCAACTTGAAAAAGTGTCTTTCCGAACCCGATATCGTCATCCCTCTCGAGGAGCTTACCATTGATGACAAACTTCATTTCGTGGAGGAACCGGTTGAAATTGTGGACACCTCCGTCAAGACATTGAAACAAAGCCGAATCCCGATTATTAAAGTCCGTTGGAACGCCAAAAGGGGACCCGAGTTTACTTGGGAAAGACAAGATCAAATGCAAAGGAAGTATCCTCATCTATTCGTGAATTCGGAAACGCAAGATCTCGAGGAAGAAACAACGACTACTACGCCTACTTAAATTTCGGGACGAAATTTCTTTTAAGGAGTAGGTAATGTAACATCCCGCCTTTTTTCGTTTTCTTTTCCGTTATACTAATTTAAACTCCGTTATATGTTTATAACATCTCCCGTTAATACGCGTTTTAAAATATTCCGTTTAGGTATTTTCCGCACCCGACTACAAACTCGAGGGACTAAAATTGACACGGGGCAAACTAGTTGACTAGGTCACCTAGTCCACCCCAATCACCACCATTCAACCATCTCTCTCTCTCTTTCTCTCTAGCAAGAACACACCCAATTTCCAAATTCATTCAATCATAATCTAAATTCGATCTAGGAGGCTTACAACAAAATAAATTACATATTCGTGATCCTCTCTTCATCCTCTTCATTTTGGTACCAACTTCATCTCGTTTGGGTAACATTTCTAAAACACTAGTTTTTCTTTAAATTTGTGTTCTTGACTTAAAAGTATGTTAATTAGTGTCTATGGCTCATTGTGATGTCGTGTATGTAATTTGTATGCTCGATTTGTTGTTTTTGGTGTAACTAGTTCATTATGAAAATTACTTGCTAAATCCTTGATTTTGGATGATCAAATGTTATTAGATTGTTAATGTGCATGTTTTAAAAGTGTTACTAGAATCATTAGCTTCATTTTGATGTATAGATTGATTAAAGGAACTTCATAAACGCGATTATTGATTTTGTGAACTTTTGGTTAGGGTTGACAACTCTTAAAACGAACTTTTGATGCGTTGAATGCTTGTTAATGTTATTGATAAGTGTTTAGTTGTATTACATGTTTCATTACCTTCAAAACGGCATATCATATGTACAAATTGGATTCCCGAAACTTAAATTGCAATTGATAAACTTGAAACTTGGAAATAAACCCCTATTGATCACTTGACGGGATTTCGGTTATAGTATATGATGTTTTTGCTTGATGAAAAGTGCTTAGTTGCGTTCCTTGTCGAAAGAGTTTTCCGATGATATAAAATACATGTTCTAATTGTTTGCGGATCATAAAATGTGATTGTTTGTGTTTTGGTTCGTCCATTTGAGGAATACAGCAAACAGGGCCTGGAAACTGATCAGGACGCCGTCCAGATACTGGGGACGCCGTCCCACCTTTTGAACCTAGACGCCGTGTAGGATATCAGGACGCCGTCCCACCCTTCAATGTGGGACGCCGTCTAGCCATTTGGGACGCCGTCCCATTGTACTAAAACTGACTGTTTGTTTTGGTCATTTGACATAAAAATGTTTGCTATGCTACGGACCTCCGATTAACATGAAACTTGACCAACATGCTCATATATGATTATATAACTTAGAAAAATTGTCGGATACCCAACCCGACCCCGTTGACTTTTCCGTTGACTTTGACCCGACCAAGTTGACTTTTAATCAAACTTAACCAAATAATTGTGCAATCGTTCTAACATGTTTTTATACTTGTACCTTGCATGAAACATGACAATTTGCTTCACATGCTATTATGATCGAGTCTTAACGAGCCATAGGACTAATTGAACATCTTTGACCTATCGTGCTTACCGTTATTGATACAACCTATTGTTTAGGTCAAGACTAGCATTGTTCTTTGCACACGTTTACTTGTTGAAGTACTTTACTACTCGTGCACTCAATGTGAGATCATAGTCCCACTTTTACTCTTTTTGAACTTACATTTGGGATGAGAAAACATAAACATTTCTTTACTAAGTGAACACAAGTACAGGAAAACAAACATTCTACATACGAGTTTAGAACAAAATCCTCAATTCGATTATCATTAGTTACACTTGCCGGGTGTAAGCGAGAACTTATGTTGTATGGATCCATATGGGTTTGACAAACCCTCATTCAAACGGTTCGCTACCGTTTACAAATGAAATATATTTTCGAGAAACAGTGTATGTTCTAGCACTAAGTGATGGGGTTCAATGGAAGGAAATGTTAAGCATTGATAATTGGGTGCTCGTGAAACAAACTTTTGGAATGTATTACTATTATTTCATTGATGCAAATCTTGTGGTTCACTTGTACTTACATACTTAAACCTATGATTTCACCAACGTTTTCGTTGACAGATTTCTATGTTTTTCTCAGGTCCTTGAACGATACATGATACATGCTTCCGCTCATTATTTTGATACTTGCATTGGATGTCGAGTATATATGCATACATGGAGCGTCTTTTGGCTACTTTTAAATTGTGTCACATAAGTTTCATTTGTACTTAAAACTTTGTATCGGAACTTGTGGTGGAACTATTCTTGTAAACTTTGAACAATCTTTACATTTGAAATGAATGCGACATATCTTTTGGTCAAACGTTGTTTTAAAGACTTATGACCACGTAACGGGACCTAAGTAGACGGCGCCGTCAAACATGATTTGGTCGGGTCGGTACACGACCTCCCAGTTCAGCATCTTTTCTCTTTTTAATTATGTGCAACCAAAACCCCAAAACTGAGTAACTTATATACACATATGTACACTACAATTATTCGGGTCTTACATGAGAATACATGCGCTTTTATAAATGTTTGACGAAATAGACATAAGTAATTGAAACTACATTCTATGATTGAATGATCGAAGCCGAATATGCCCCTTTTTGCTTGGTAGCCTAAGAATTAGTAAACCGATCTACTAATTGACGCGAATCCTAAAGATAGATCTATTGGGCCTAACAAACCCCATCCAAAGTACCGGATGCTTTAGTACTTCGAATTCATTTTTATCATGTCCGATGGATGTCCCGGAATGATAGGGGATATTCTTATATGCATCTTGTTAATGTCGGTTACCAGGTGTTCAATCCATATTAATGATTATATTTGTCTCTATGCATGGGATGTATATTTATGAGAAATGGAAATGAAAATCTTGTGGTCTATTAAAATGATGGAAATGATTGATTATGATAAACTAATAAACTCACTAACCTTTTTGTTGACACTTTAAAGCATGTTTATTCTCAGGTATGAAAGAAATCTTCCGCTATGCATTTGCTCACTTTAGATATATTACTTGGAGTCATTCATGACATATTTCAAAAGACGTTGCATTCGAGTCGTTGAGTTCATCAAGATTATTATTAAGTCAATTATAGTTGGATATATTATGAAATGGTATGAATGTCGTCAACTTTCGATGTAATGAAAGTTTGTCTTTTAAAAACGAATGCAATGTTTGTAAAAATGTATCATATAGAGGTCAAGTACCTCGCTATGTAACTAAATGTAATGTATTCATCCTGATGGATTAGGACGGGTCATTATAGGTGGTATCAAAGCGGTGGTCTTAGTGAATCAGGTCTTGCATTAGTGTGTCTAACTGTTAGTTGTTTAGATGCATTAGTGAGTCTGGACTTCGACCGTGTCTGCATGTCAAAAGTTTTACTTGTCATTTCTAGTCGAAAATCATCTACTTATCATCCCTAGGTAATTACCTGCTTATCATTCTTAGTCTAGACACATCATACTGCAATGATTACATGAATAGTGTATAGACAAAATTCATATCTTAGCGTATCTGCTAATTCATATCTTAGCGTATCTGTTATTGTTACCTTTGCCTGACAAATTCCGTAGATTCCTCCGTAACTTATGGAATTTTTGTATTATATATGCATATGTAAATTACGTATTACAGGGTACTAATCTACATCATATCATCTATTTCTTATCGAAGATCCTTCATCTAATCGTACGAGATGAATCCCTCAACCAGTTCGAGTCCCTCAGATTCCGATAGCTATTCCGACAGTTATTCTGACAGCTATTCCGATATGGATATCCACTTGAACTCCGAAAGCAGTATAACCGCAATAGATCAATCAATCAGCCATCATCAATTCTGGATGAATTGGGGATGGGTTCGTAGTCGACTTAATCAATGGAGACACGAAGAAGGCGATCCCTTCCACCAACCGAATTCACCTTTTGGCGAAGAACCTGAAGCACTTACCGGCGAACCTGTTCGAGACACCATTTTCTCTCTCATTTCCAGAGTATCCCGTCATGATTATATACTATCCCAGATTCTAGATCTTATTCATCCGCTCGTCTGAACCGTCAATCATCCCGGTATAGTAGAAGAAACCAACGAGCTTCGCGCTCGAGTAGTGGCTTTGGAGAATATGGTGCAAAGGTTACAAGCACCAGCAGCAACACCGGCATCAACAGTGCCACCATCGTCAACGTCAACAGAACCATTACCACCATTAACAACATCCACATTCCATGCTTCGACATCATAAACTGTCCCATGAACATCGAAGACATACGCCTTGTAGATACTAAGGAATACCAACAACAATAAACGATGAGGTATTGATTCATAACTTCATTGAAGAAAGATTTTGCGGTGATTATGTAATCTCCAAAATCTTAGAGATTATTCTGATTCTAATTACAAATCAGATGAGTGAACAGAGACAGTAGAGTAGAAACCCTGACCAGAATGGTGCACGATTTACAAGCTAGACTCGTTTTACCAACAACATCAACAGCACCGTCAGTATCACCAGCACCGTCAGTACCAACAGCACCTATAATATCACAAGCTTCGCCAGTTCAAGAATCACCATGGATATCATTACAAATCAACATCAAAGTATATTGTATCAACGAGTTATGAAGTATTAACTCATTCCCTCTGAAGAAATTATATGTATATTTTATATATATATAAATTTTGAAATCAAAATAAACCTTTCCGTACTAAGCTATTATGTGTGAATCTTAACTACTCGGTTAATTCATATTTTACTAATATGCTATGATGTACATCCTTCATTAGTAACTTAACCACCGTTAACTACAATCTCTATCTCAATTCAATAATTTCCAATCCATAACAAATCAAGTGTATTATTCAAATATATGTTTGATGTTACACTTTCATCATCGATGTACTCGAAACTTTTCAAATAACATCATTCGTACCCTGCGAAGTCCACAAGAATTTCATGAAAACCAACATCATGCATCAACAAATAACAAAGTATTGATTCAAAATTTCAATATCATTGAAGAAATACTTATGTGATTTCTAAAGCTTTAGGGATTACTCAATTCTAGTTTCAACCGTAAATCAAATGAGTTTAATATTAACTCATTAAATCTATGTTACATCTGAAGAAAATATAAACATATATATTTTCATAAAGACTGTAATAAAATTCTTCTGTACAAAAGATTAATTGTGAAAAAAAAATTAACGGGTAGGTAATACCCGAGAGATATATAAATTCACAATTAATATGTTACATTCTTTGAATCTGATTCAACAATCATCAACTATACCCACTATTTTCATAACAATATACATTCTTTCATAGAAATCAAAATAACCATACTCATTCAAATTCAATTATATATTCTGATTTTGAAATCGCAGAATTCAATTCAAGATATAACAGATATCATCACTCTTAAATTCCTACATCTTTCAAAGCTATACTTTGACTTCAAAACTGTGCTAGAACATCATATGCATATTAACGAATACAATCTGTGTTCAAATCCTCCAAAATTTTTGAAGACACTTCAAACAATGAATAATCGAGATGATGATCCAACCACATGTTACCCACAGTTATGTACCTGAAAAACCCTCGAAACCAAAGTCATAATTTAACACGTATCCGTGTCAGACCCTTTGGCATTTATTAGCAAAAATAACTTTGTGATTCCTTTTTAAATTAGTCAGTTTTGTCACAGCTCCAGCAAGTCAACTTCGATTTTCATCCGGAGTAGTAGTCTTATTATAACCCTGACATATACAATTACCCTTTTGTTACTGGGGAACCTTTCATATTCCACCATTTTAGTAATAAACTTACCGACAACTTCACTGATCTTTAACTTTCTGAAAAATTATTATAATTATCAAAAACCATCATTTACTTATCTGTATCTTGTAACGAGAATTGCCATACGAATCATCGGGAATTAGCAATCAGTATTTTGAAATCTCGCAGCATGCCTATGTCAACAATTATATGTGTACATATAACGGACTTACATACTTCGAATGTGAAGTTTCTGAAAAACACCCCGAACTGCGAAATAGTTCTCAAATTGTTGATGAAACAGCAAAAACTATAAACGACTTAACAATAAAAAGTTTGATGATAAAGAATAGTGTGTTGGCAAAGCTCAGAAAAAGAGAAGGTTTGGAACTGGAAAACGGATTGAGCAAAGTATGAAAGAGGCTGTTGACAAATCACAAAGACTAAACCTGCCTTCAAAGAATCCAAATGAATCAGTATCTGCTGAAGTCATTAACGAATACCTTACTCCTTACTATAAAACCCTTACAGACAATATTCTTCATCATCCTCTGATCTTATATATTCTAAGATATCATTGTATCTTTTATTATAAATATCTTCGATGTTTCTGAAGATATCTTCATAACTATTGTTATCCGAAATCATTTACCTCTTCGAGCTATCTATGTTATATCATAAAAGAAAACTATTTTAGTTTCTAAATTCTGAAACCTTCGAGTTTAAAGTATGAATGTTTTAGAAGTCGTGTTGGGAACTGAAGCATGAGTTAGTATAATATAATGACACTTGATCAACGTGATTATATTACAGTAAGTCATGCTGAGTTTCTAATGAAACGTGATGATTCACAGATCATAACGTCATCATGTGCCATATTGCACGACTCTTGTATTCTATTTAACCTCTAAAATATCAAAAAAAAATAATAATAAAAAAAATAATTCTTGATGATTCGGTTTTTTCCAGGATATTCTGGTAATTTGACAAATCAAGATTGTGCCATTACAATTTCCTTCTTAGAACATTAACTATGTTCATTCCGAAATTCATATCTACCATTTCAAGTGGTGCTTAATCGCAAGAAGAGGAAACGAAAGAATGAAACTCCGAAATAGAAATTGGAGTATAAATCGCAGCAAATAGGAGAGAGTATTAACTGTGGATGACAATGATTATAGAAGACAGAAACAGAGACATCGAAATATAAGAGAAGATATAAAGCCCAACAACAACCTAGAAATTACAAACCATATATATCAATGCATATAGCAACATAAAGACACGGGAGAACTAAAAACATTATAAAACCAAGAGTATAGTATAAGTAAATAGATTCTTCTGGAGGCAGATGAAAAAGAAGAACGACAGATATGAAAGTGAGGAGTATATCGAGAATCAGCACTGGATGAAACATATTGACGAATACTTTAAAATATGAGTTGAGGGAGAAAGAATAGAAGGTGTGAGTTGTAAGGAAACGTAGGGGGTGGATTTATAGTAAAATATCCGACAGAGCAATCGGGACAGATTACCGCATTTAATTAAAGAAATCTTAACTTCCTTATTCATCGAGGAATCAGATCTTATAGATTATGAAGATTTTCTTTAAATCCCTTGATTTCCGGAAATCAATCGTATCTACGTCAAAAGATATGACGAAATTTTATTTTCTCATTTCACTCTTTTACGATAGCTTCACTCGTACTCTTGAAGTAATCGAATTATCTTATCCATATTACTCAACAGTAATAAAACTCTATTTATCCGCTCATATTCATCAGTAAAATATTCTTATTGTTAGCCATGACGACCTCACTCAAATTTTGGGACGAAATATCTTTAACGGGTAGGTACTGTGACTACCAGAAAATTTTCGACCAAATTTAAACTTAATTTTAATATGAAATCGACACGATAAGCAAAGTCTGTAATGTTGAGTCTAGAAAATTTTGGAACGATGTTCATATATATTCAATTGACCTTTGACTATTTTCGACGATTCACGAACTATTGTTTGTATATATAAATATAAATATAAATATAAGAGTATATATAATACTTTGCATAAATAAAATACACTTTAAATTAATTAAATTAAAAATGTAAAATTTATAAACAAAATAATTAGGTACAATTAAAATGAATATATAAAAATAGGTATATGATATTATTATGAAACTATATGCATATATATGATTCCTATTAATAATTAGTATTATATTGTAATATATATATATATATATATATATATATATATATATATATATATATATATATATATATATATATATATATATATATATATATATATTCAATAGCTAATAAATATTGTCATAGGATATATAATATAATTATCAATTATTACATAGATATAAATTCTGCATATTAAATTTAATTACAAGTTAAAAATATAAAAGTTACACTAATAACCTTACTTTCATTATAAATGTTAATATCAATAATTGTATTTATATGTATAAAAGATATATAAAACTTGAGATGTACAAGTATTATTAATAATATTATTGATATTATTATTATTAATTCTATTATTATTATTATAATTATAATTATTAACTACAGTATTATTAATAAAATTAATATTAAATATTAATATGATTGTTATTATTATGTTCTTTACATAATATATATACATATATATGAAATTGATATGTATAAGTTGTTATGTTATTATTATTAGTAATATTATTATTATCATTAATAATATTAAGACTATTATGACTAATAATATTATTAGTATCATTAATAATATTAATATCACATTTATTATTATTATCATTATTTTAATTGCTATTAAATTTATTAAAATTTCTATTATGGTTAATATTAAGAAATATTACATTTTACTCCTAAAAGGATTATTATCATTTTTTGTATTATCGTTAGGATTTATTTTTTTATTTATATTACTAATAGATTTATTATTTATTAGTATTTATTATATAAACTTTAAATCAAGAAAATAAGTACGAAGCAGTTACCTGTGTCCATCAAAGCTGTAGATGATTTTGTAATCTGTCTCCAATTTGATTCAAAGTCGTAAGGGATTCACCAGATACCAACAAAATTGGTTTACAATCACATTCAACTTTTTATTTTTATTTTATATTTCTGTACCTGATGAACAAAATCTGTCGACTACCTTATGCAATAAATCAAAAGAGTTTACCATTGTTTTTAACAAACACAATCAATTCAATATCTATCATTATCAATTTATATCTGCAATTCGTGTGAATTAAACAGAAATATATATATACAGCTCGTATTCCCCTGTTCTTACTTTAAAATTCAAACAACTCAATTTCAAATAAATCTTCAAAATGTAGAATTGCAGTCTTATTAGGAATCCTTCAATCAAACTATACACAAAATCTCAGGTCTTAACTCTTTCTATCGAGCTTCAATTTTTGAAGTCAAACTCTTATTTCAAAAAGTCAAACAAACCGTTTTTCATGAAATTTGATTTCCTTTTGATGTTTTGAATTAAATTAAGGATCCAGGTAGTTTCTAGGAGGGATTTAGAAAATATTTTATGAAGGAATTGTGGTCTATAACGACCTCTAAGTTCGAATTTAATTTCAAGTTCAAACGGATGCTACAGCGTATTTTATTTTTATTTTTCTTCTACTTTAATTAATGTAAAAACTTTGTAATCGATTTTGTATAAGTTTTAAACCTTAACACTAATTAATAAACTCGTTAATGGTTAGTTTCGATCCCTGGCCGATTGGTCCTGATCGATTTGGTTTTTTTTTTTAAAAGATGAGAGGAGGTGAAGTGAAACAGAAAACATATTAAGTATATTTAGTTTAGGGATTAATCAGAAAAAAACGGGGTTTAGCTCAGCTGGTTGGTGTGGTGTCGGTTGAACGGAAGGTCTCGGGTTCGATCCTCACTTGGTGCATTCTTTTTATTTAAGGCTTTAAAGGTTGCCTTCCTTTGAAAATTCTTATATTTATTATTATTGTTATTATTAGTATTATTATTATTATTATTATTATTATTATTATTATTATTATTATTATTATTATTATTATTATCATTATTATTATTATTATTATTATTATTATTATTATTATTAATTATTGCTATAATTGTTAAGTAACTAATATTATTACTATCATTAATACAAATCATTATTATTATCAATAAAATTAGTGTTATTATCATTATGAGTATTACTCGTATTATTATTAACTTATTATTATTATTATTATTATTATTATTATTATTATTATTGTTAGTATTAGAAATATCATTATTATTAAATTTATTAGATTATTTATATTATAAGTGTTACTATTAAAATTATCATGAGCATCATTATTATTATGCTAACTATCGTAACAGTAAAATTATTATTATAATTATTATTATTATCATTATTATCATTTTCAGTGTTATTATCACTATTACTATTAATCTTATTTTTATAAAAAGTATTACTAGTATTATCATTATTATTATCATTATTTTAAAAATGATTGTAACAATTGTAATTATTGTTATTTTTAACATTATAAAGACATTACAACTTTTTAATTATTATTATTATTATTATTATTATTATTATTATTATTATTATTATTATTATTATTATTATTATTATTATTATTATTATCACTATCATTAATTTAGTGTTATAAATATTATTCTAATAAACAAACGACATTTATATAAAAATATATTTTACATCTATATTAATATTATATATTATTTTGTTTTAGTAAAATATTATTACAATTAAGTTACAAAAAATAACTATATATACAGGGATATATATATATTTATACATCAAATAATATTTAAACATCAAGATGAGATATTTATAATAAATGACATATCATATACCTTAAATCTGACATATGTATAAATATTAGGTATTTACATATAAACTGAATAAAGCTAATTAATTAACAAATGGTAAATACAAGAAGTATATTAATAATATTAATAGACAAACTGGTTAATCATCACTATATGTTTTAATATATATATGAATGATATAGGTTCGTGAATCCGAGGCCAACCCTGCATTGTTCAATATCGTCATATGTATTTTTACTATAAAATACAGTATTGTGAGTTTCATTTGCTCCCTTTTTAAATGCTTTTGCAATATATATATTTTTGGGACTGAGAATACATGCGCTTTTATAAATGTTTGACGAAATAGACACAAGTAATTGACACTACATTCTATGGTTGAATGATCGAAGTCGAATAAGCCCCTTTTTGCTTGGTAGCCTAAGAATTAGTAAACTGATCTACTAATTAACGCGAATCCTAAAGATAGATCTATTGGGCCTAACAAACCCCATCCAAAGTACCGGATGCTTTAGTACTTCGAATTCGTTTTTATCATGTCCGATGGATGTCCCGGAATGATAGGGTATATTCTTATATGCATCTTGTTAATGTCGGTTACCAGGTGTTCAATTCATATGAATGATTATTTTTGTCTCTATGCATGGGACGTATATTTATGAGAAATGGAAATGAAAATCTTGTGGTCTATTAAAATGATGGAAATGATTGATTATGATAAACTAATGAGCTCACTAACCTTTTGGTTGACACTTTAAAGCATGTTTATTCTCAGGTATGAAAGAAATCTTCCGTTGTGCATTTGCTCACTTTAGTGATATTACTTGGAGTCATTCATGACATATTTTAAAAGACGTTGCATTCAAGTCGTTGAGTTCATCAAGATTATTATTAAGTCAATTATAGTTGGATATATTATGAAATGGTATGCATGCCGTCAACTTTCGATGTAATGAAAGTTTGTCTTTTAAAAACGAATGCAATGTTTGTAAAATGTATCATATAGAGGTCAAGTACCTCGCGATGTAACCAAATGTAATGTATTCGTCCAGATGGATTAGGACGGGTCGTTATACTTCAGGCAATGACAATATAGGTGCCGTAGTTAACTTTTTCTTCAACAATTGAATCGCTTTCTCCTGTTCATCTTTTCATTCAAATTTCTTCCCTTTATGCGTTAATGTAGTCAAGGGTTTTGTTTTTTGGAAAAATCTTGGATGAACCTTCTGTAGTAACCAGCCAGTCCTAAAAATTGGCGTATATGCTTCAGAGTTTTCGGAGTTTCCCACTTTTCAATGGTTTCAATCTTTGCCGGATCCACCTGAATACCCTCTTCGTTTACTATGTGACCGAGGAATTGAACTTCTTCCAATCAAAATGCACACTTTGAAAACTTAGCGTACAGTTTTTCTTTCCTCAGCAACTCTAGCACTTTTCTCAAATGTTCTTCTTGCTCTTGATCATTCTTTGAGTAAATGAGTATGCCATCAATGAAAACAATGACAAACTTGTCAAGGTATGGTCCACACACTCAGTTCATGAGGTCCATGAACATAGCTGGTGCGTTAGTCAACCCAAACGGCATAACCATAAACTTGTAATGACCGTAACGCGTTCTAAAAGCAGTCTTCGGAATATCATCCTCTTTCACCCGCATTTGATGATACCCAGAACGTAAATCAATCTTTGAATAAACTGATGAGCCTTGTAGTTGATCAAATAAGTCGTCGATTCTCAGTAGTGGTAACAGTTCTTGATGGTAAGTTTGTTCAACTCTCGGTAGTCGATACACAACCTGAATATACCATCCTTCTTTTTGACAAACAAAACAGGAGCTCCCCATGGTGATGTACTTGGTCGTATGAAACCATGCTCTAATAGTTATTGTAGTTAGCTTTGAAGTTCCTTCATTTCACTGGGTGAGAGTCTGTATGGAGCACGAGCTATTGGTGCAGCTCCTGGTATAAGATCTATTTGAAATTCAACGGATCGGTGTGGAGGTAGTCCCGGTAATTCTTTCAGAAATACATCGGGAAATTCTTTTGCGACGGGAACATCATTGATGTTCTTTTCTTCGGTTTGTACTTTCTCGACATGTGCTAGCACAGCATAGCAACCTTTTCTTATTAGCTTTTGCGCCTTCAAATTACTAACAAGATTTGGCTTCGCGTTGCTCTTTTCTCCATACACCATTAAGGGTTTTCCTTCTTCTCGTACAATGCGAATTGCATTTTTGTAACATACGATCTTTGCTCTCTCCTTTTTCAACCAGACCATGCCAATTATCACATCAAAACTCCCTAACTCTACTGGTATCAAATCAATCTTAATCGTTTCGCTAACCAGTTTAATTTCTCGATTCCGACATATTTTATCTGCTGAAATTAATTTACCGTTTGCTAATTCGAGTAAAAATTTATTATTCATAGGCATCAATGGACCACTTAATTTAGCACAAAAATCTCTACTCATATAGCTTCTATCCACACCCGAATTAAATAAAACATAAGCAGGTTTTTCATCGATAAGAAACGTACCCGTAACAAGCTCCGGGTCTTCCTGCGCTTCTTCCGCATTAATGTTAAAAACTCTCCCACGGCTTTGCCCATTATTATTTCCCTGGTTTAGGCATGTAGTTTTGTAGTGGCCCTTCTTCCCGCATCCATAACAAATAATGTGGGCATTACTTGTTCCTTTACCCGCTGGTCCATAAATTTCGCACTTCGTTGAATCATGCCCCTTTCTATTACATTTGATACATGCTGCCGAACAAAAAGTAGTTGGATGGTACCCATCACACCTTAGGCACGGAATTTTCTGGTTTTGATTGCCAGCGTTGTTATTGAGATTGTTGTTGTTGCGGTTGGTATTGTTGTTGGGACGATTGTTGTAGTTGTTGTTGTTGGGATGGTTTTTGTCGCGTTTGTTGTTACGAAAAATGGTGCGATTATGGTTGTGATTGTTGAATCGATAGTTACTGTTGTTGTTATATTGGTGACCCTTGTCACTGGTTTCTTCCCACTTTCTTTTGACTTGTTTTGTGTTGGCTTCTTCGGTCGCTTGCTCTTTAATTCTTCCCTCAATTTGGTTTATGAGTTTATGAGCCATTCGACTTGCCTTTTGTATGGAGGCAAGCTCGTGTGAACTCACATCTTCTTGAATTCTTTCTGGTAACCCTTTCACAAACGCATCGATCTTCTCTTCTTCATCTTCGAAAGCTCTTGGACACAATAGGCACAACTCTGTGAATCTTCGTTCATACGTGGTAATGTCAAAACCTTGTGTTCGTAATCCTCTAAGCTCTACCTTGTGCTTATTGACCTCGTTTCTGGGATGGTACTGCTCGTTCATCAAGTGCTTGAATGCTGACCACGGTAGTGCGTAAGCAGCATCTTGTCCCACTTGTTCTAGATAGGTATTCCACCATGTTAACGCAGTACCTGTGAAGGTATGCGTGGCGTACTTCACCCTATCTTCTTCAGTACATTTACTTATGACAAACACCGATTCGACCTTTTCGGTCCACCGTTTCAATCCGATTGGTCCTTAGGTTCCATCAAATTCCAAAGGTTTGCAGGCAGTAAATTCTTTGTAGGAGCATCCTACACGATTTCTTATGGCGTTAGTTGCATTGCTAGATTCAGAGTTATTATTGTTGTTTTGCATTGCAGCCTGTACTGCGGCTATGTTGGCAGCAAGAAAAACACGGAAGTCTTCCTCACTCATGTTCAAGTTCTGACGAGTAGTCGGTGCCAGTTCCTTCAAAAATAGCCAAAAAAATTAAGTTAATCATATAGAATATTAAGAGTAGTCAATAGTATTCCGTAGCATAATATGAACTCATTTATAAAAGCTTTTTCTTTATATTAGCGTTTTATAAGTTTAAATTCGGGTAATACCTACCCGTTAAGTTCATACTTAGTAGCTAACATACAATTCAACTACTACAATTCTATATGAAAAACTGATTATAATAATATTTCACGTTCAAACTTTTATACAATATTTTACAAACTTACAATACCGCTATTTTACATATAGCATGAAATATAGCACACAATAACTTTGATACAAGGTAGTTGTGAAGATAATTCTAGCTAGTACGCAAGTCGTTCTAGCAAAGGAAATAAAGAAACGTAATTCATAAGTCCAGAAACAAGTCATGCATTCTGGTTTTACTAAGACTACTTCCCATCCTTGGTTTTGTGGATAATAACCGTTATGACCGTTGGCTAGGCAGCATGTTGTAATGTCGTCAAAAGGACGAGGGTTTTGTAATGCCCAACAGCCCCGTAGCAATCTAAAAACCTTGTTTCTCACCCCAACTACCGAATCTGTCACTTGTGGGAAGGTTTTATTTAAAAGTTCTAACCCGATGTTCTTTTTCTCAATTTGGTGAGAGGCGAACATCACTAACCCGTAAACATAACATGCTTCTTTATGTTGCATGTTTGAAGCTCTTTCTAAAGAACGAAGTCCTATGTTGGGATATGTGGAGTCAAAATAGGCTCTCAACCCGTAGCGTAAAATTGCATTTAGGTTCCCCACATTTAATGCTTTAAAGTAAACACGGCGTAACTTAAAGTCTCCCCAATGTGATATACCCCCTCTTTCAAAGGAAAGCCTTTTATAAACTAAGGCATGCCTAGAACGTCTTTCAAATGTTCGAAAAACTAATTTTGCCATAAATAATTGTGCTGACGAATTCTGACCAACTTTAGACAAGATTTCATCAATCATGTCCCCGGGTAGGTCTTCTAAAATATTCAGTTGTCTATCCTTAACGTCCATTGTGTGTTTTTTTTTATACTGTAAAATAGACGAGGATTAGATTCGTAAAAGTTAATTAACAAACAATACGAGCAATTTTTACATATAACATGCAAATACAAGCACACTACAATACATATATTACACAACATGATTACAACTCTTTATTCCGACTCACTCATTTCTTCCTCTTCGGACTTGGTTCGTTTCGCTAATTTCCTAGGGATATATGGTGCTCCCCTAATACGAGTCGTTCTTTTCTCAATTGGTCTAGAAAAACCTCGTGGCTTAGATGTTCCGGGGTTATAGTGAAAGTTTAAGAAATACGGGTGTTTACGGTACACCCCATCAGGGTACTTCATGTTAACATAAAGTTCATCGGTTTTGGGCTCGGGTTTTTCTATTTTGATGTCTTTTCCCTTATTGTTTTCTTTTGCTTTTTCAAATTGGGTTGAAGTAACTTTCTATAACATCATTGGAATCCTCATCGGGATCCGATTCATCAAAAAACTGGTAATTTTCCCAATATTTTGCTTCCTTGGCGGAAACACCATTGACCATTATTAACTTTGGTCCCATTGGTTGAGAATTTTATTTTATTTATCTATTTTTCTGTAGATCCTAATATTTCTCCCTCCGAAATCTCTTCTTCCGGTTCCTCTTCTTCCGGTTCCTCCTCTTCCGGTTCCTCTTCGGGAATTTGTGAATCTTCCCAATATATTTTCGACTCTTCATTATTATTAGGTGAGTCGATGGGATTTGTACTAGAGGTAGACATCTATCACACAATATCAAACACTTTAAGAGATTAATATATCACATAATATTTACATGTTAACAATATATAGTTTCCAACAAAAAAATGTTAAGCAATCATTTTTCAAGTAAACACGGTCGAAGTCCAGACTCACTAATGCATCCTAACGAACTCGGTTAGACACACTAATGTAAATTTTTGGTTCTCTAAGACCAACGCTCGGATACCAACTGAAATGTCCCGTTCATATCGATTATAAATGTTCCATATTAATTGATTTTGTTGCGAGGTTTTTGACCTCTATATGAGATGTTTTTCAAAGACTGCATTCGATTTTTAAAACAAACCATAACCTTTATTTTATCGATAAAGGTTTAAAATATTATGACGTTTATCAAACAATGATAATCTAAAATATAGCGTTTTCACATGACCATTACATAATGGTTTACAATAATATTACACAACAATATAAGTCTTCGAATGCAGTTTTCAAACAATATTATACAAGCATGCTGACTCCAATCTTGTCTTTATTTAGTATGCAACAGCAGAAGCTCTTAATAATCACCTGAGAATAAACATGCTTTACACGTCAACAAAAATGTTGGTGATTTATAGGTTTAACCTATATATTTATCATTTCGTAATAATAGACCACAAGATTTTCAATTTCCATTTCTCAATAACATGCAAACTGCATAAAAATTATTCATATGATGAACACCTGGTAACCGACCTTAACAGGATGCATATAGAATATCTCCATCATTTCGGGACTCTCATCGGACATGATAAATCGAAGTACTAAAGCATCCGTAACTCGGATGAGGCTTGTTGGGCCAACTAGATCTATCTTTAGGATTCGCGTCAATTGGTGGCAATTATAATAAACACCAATTCTTAGGCTACCAAGCTAAAAAGGGGCATATTCGGTTCGATAATTCAACATAGAATGTAATTTTTTTATCACTTGTGTCTATTTCGTAAAACATTTATAAAATGCATTTATTCTCATCCCAAAAATAATAGATTTTAAAAGTGGGACTATAACTCACTTTCACGGATTTTTACTTTGCCGAAAATAAGACTTGGCCACTGATCGATTCACGAACCTATAACAAATATATACATATATATCAAAGTATGAACGAAATATATTCACAACATTTTTATTACGTTTTAATGATTTAAGTTTGTTAAGTTAGCAGTCCATCGTTAGTAATCTACAACTAATTGTCCATAGCTAATAGTATAGAAATAAATCAATATATATTATATCGAATCAATACACGACCCAGTGTATACAATTCTCAGGCTAGATCACAACTCAAAGTATATATATTTTGGAATCAAACTCAACCCAGTATAGCGAACTCTAGTGTAACGACCCGACAAAATCGCAATTGACGGCGCCGTTAACTTAGGTCCCGTTGCGTGGTCATAGTCCCTATATGAGACGCGTTTGACTAAAATTATGTCGCATTCATTTGAAACGTACAAGACTTACAAAGTTTAGTTTACCAAACAATTCGACAACAAGTTTAAGTTTACAAAAGTACAAAGTATAAATGAAATAACTTGCGACATAATTAGTTTAAAATCACGGTTGCTATAAATAGCATAAGTATGTATGCTTGACCCCAAGCAAGTATATCAAAGTGTGTGCATGTATGCTTGACCCCAAGCAAGAAATCAGAATGTATGCATGTATGCTTGACTCCAAGCAAGTATGAGTGTATGCGGAAGCACGTATCAAATAACTATTCATGAACCTGAGAAACATATAGAAAACTATCAACGAAAAACGTTGGTGAAATCATAGGTGTATTTGTAAAAGTATGTTTTTAAACCACAAGATTTTGTATCGTTGATTATCCAAATCGTTTGCATTCCAAAAGTTGTTGTTTGTATCGCGAGCACCCAATTATCAAGACTTAACTGTTTTGTACCCTGTTACGTAGTGTTAGAACATACACTATACTCGAAAATATATTTCATCCGCTAACGGTAGCGAACCTTCCGAATGAGGCTCGTCAAGCCCATGTGATCACATAATATAAGTTCACGTTTACACCCTGCAAGTGTAACTAATGATAATTGAATTGAGGATTTTTGTTCTAACTCGCACGTGGAATGTTTGTTTTCGTACTTGTGTTCAAAGCATAAAAGTATGATACGTATATGTTTCTCATCCCATGATTTAAAAGTATAAAAGTTGTTGAAAGATGGGACTATGATCTCACCTCGAGTGCACGAGTATAAATGTACTTCACAAAGTAAATGTGTGCATGAAAGTTGCTTAGTATTGACCTAAACAAGTAAGTTGTATCAATTAACCGGTTACGACACAAGGTCAGGCGAAATGTGTTCAGTTAGTCCTATGGCTCGTTTCGACTTGATTAGTATTGCATGTGAATCACGTTGTCAAGTTTCATGCAAGAATCAAGTATAAAAGAAGATTAGAACGATTGCAAAAGTGTTTGGTTAAGTTTGACTAAAAGTCAAACTTGGTCAAATTCAAAGTCAACGAAAAAGTCAACAGGTTCGGGTCGGGTCCCGAACTATTTTCCTAAGCTTAGAAATCATATATGAGCATGTTGGCCAAGTTTCATGTCAATCGGGGGTGCGTAGCATAGCTAGAATTAAACGAAAATGGACATTTTTGGGCAGTCTGGCTCAGATGTGCCGCATCCAAGGCAGATGCGCCGCATCTGTGTCTGGTTCAGCAATTCTGGGGTAGTTTAATACTTAGACGAATCCAACTTCAAACAAAAATAACTTATGAACTATAAACATTCAACACACATATCTTATATCGTTGGAAAGGTATTTTGAAGAGGAATACAACTAAACACATTTCATCAAACAAAATATCATTTACAAAAACAAAAACCTTGTCGAATGATCGTTAAATGTTCAAAATCAAAGTTTCAAGTTCATAAAATGCATTTCTTGACTCGGGAATCCAATCTACACATACGATATGCCGTTTCGAAGGTAATTAAACATACCATACAATTAAACACTTACAAAATTTCATAGCATTCAATGCATCAAAAGTTCATTTCAAAGTTCATCAAACCCTAACCAAAATCATGAATTCAACCATTTTGTAAATGGAGCTTTTCTAAATCAACCTACACATCAAAATGAAGCTAATGATGCTAGTAACACATTTAATACATGAACTTTAACATTTAAACAACATTTAATCATCTAAAATTCAAGATTAAGCACACCCATTTTAAGTTCATGCAAGTTTATGCAAAACAACAAGATCGAGCAAATAAATCATATATTCATGCTAGACACGAGCCATAGACACTAACTAACACCATTTCAAGTCAAAAATACTAATTAGAGAAGTCTAGAGTTTAGAATTGTTACCCAAACGAGATGAAATTGGTACCAAAATGTAGAGGATGAAGAGAGGATCACGAATATGTAATTTGTTTTGATGTTTGCTTGCTTGAATTAATTTAGATGATGATTCTTTGAAGATGTTAAAAAGTGTTCTTGAGTTAGAAAGGAAAAAGAAAGGAGGGAGGTGGAAGTATGAATGAATGGATGAGATGGGGTTGACTAGTTGACCTAGTCAACTAGTTTGGCTCCTTGGCAACTTCGGTCCCTCGAGTTTGAAAGCGGGTACGTCAATTAACCGAACGAATATTTTAAAAAATGCTAGAGTAACCGGGAGATGTCATAACCAAATAACGGAAATATTTAGAACATTAGTCAACGAAAGGTACGAATTTAGATAACGAAAGATATTATCTAAAAAAAAAGACGGGCATTAAAATAATTTAACGGAAAAATGCGGGATGTTACATTACCTACACCTTAAAAGAAATTTCTTCCCGAAATTTAGTTGAAAGTAGTAGTCATTGTTTCTCCCTCTAGATCTTGCGTTGTCAATTCTACGGATAAGTGAAGGTACTTCCTTGGGTATTTCAACAAACTTCGAAAATCGTGGTTTTACTTTGTTTCAAAATTTGGTTTCACGATTCATAGTTTCAACCAGTCCTCCTAGGAAGTGAATTTTATCATTGATAGTAAGGTCATCGAAGAGGATAACAAGTTTTTGTTTCGCAAGACACGTCTTTAAGTTTGATACACAGAATGTAGGGTGAACGGAATTTGTTTGAATTGGGAATTCGAAACGGTAAGTAACGGGTCCAATACGCCCCAAGATTTCAAAAGGATTAATGCATCACCAATTTAGCTTCCTACGTTTCCCGAAACGGATTACACCTCCTCAAGGTGCGACTTTTAACGTTACGTGGTTTCCCACTTGGAATTCGAGAGGTTTACGTCTAACATTTGCATGGCTCTTTTGGCGACTACGGATCTTCTTGGGCCTCTCTAGGATTTGAACAATCTTAATGGTTATTTCATGAATGAGTTCGATTCCGGTGGTTTGATTGTTGCCTACGTCGGCCCACCAAATTGTAGAACGATAATTGCAGTCATATAAAGTTTCAAAAAGGTGCGGCGTTAATACACGAAAGAAAAATTTTGTAGTAAGAGAATTTGACTAAAGTCGAGTACTTTTCCTCAGGTAAATTTGAAGTCGATAACACGAACTCGTATTATGGTTTCCATGGTTTGAATCGTATGTTTGTTTGGTCCTTCGGGATGTGGTTGATGTGTTGTACTCATGTTTAAACGTGGTCTCGAGGCTTTTTGTAAAGCACCCCGAAATTTAGAAGTGAACGAGGATCTTGATCCGAAACGAGGTACAGTTCTTTTAAGATACATTTGAACAAGCTTGTTAGGACCTGAAAACGTTTGTTGGAACAAGTTTCTGTTTCTCAAGAATTTCGCGCCGCGGAAGATTTATCGATTTTCGAAAATGTTCGTTAGGACTATTCTCCCTCGTGGTGAATACTAGTATAATGTGAAGAGTCTCTCTCTCCATTGAGAATTTAGATAAAAGATTTCCTTATACGGAAGTACGAGTGTAATGAGAGAGAAGTTTCCACCTCGATGTGAGCATATCAAGCATGTTGTAGTTCGTCGATAAAACTGCGCGAAGACGAGATAGTATACATGTGTAACATACGTTTGAAGTTGCAAGAATTTGTCATTCATTCGGAAGCATAAATATGGTTCGACAATAATCGACGATGTGTCCCAGGTATGGTTGTTATCAGTATTCTCGGAGTTTTCGGATGTCCAACAAGAAAAATGAAGTCATGTACATGGCACATGGTGGTGATTAGGTTGATCGAGTCCAATCACCATCACGTGTCATTAGAACTTTGGTATGACTTACCGTAATATAACCAAGTCGATCGACTGTCGTTATATTATGCTAACTCATACCTCCATTCCCACATCACTCCATAGATTCAAGTTCGTGTAATCGTGAAGTTTTAAAATGAACAAGTGTAATGACGTCTCTAACGTGACTCGTATTGAATCGAAAGAATTAGTGCAACTCTAAAGAAGCGTTCCCCGAGGGAAGTGTATAAATGATTGTTCATGTCAATGCGGTTCAAGTCAAACAATAATGTATTTCGGTACGAGAAGTGTAACGAATCATGATAACGAATAGTACGCAACCGTAGTGATAAATAGTGATGACGATACTCACCTAGAGTAGTGATGGTAGTAACAAGAAGTAGTAGATAGTAAGGAATACCGGTGTGACACCGATAGTAAGTTGAAACGGTGGCGAATAACAATCTGGGAGACAGAGTTCCCGAACAAGTATGACTAATGAAGTCGTCGTCATCCTTACGTGTATGAATCTTAAGTTTACGTGTGTTACCCGAAAGTGGTAGATTACAGATTCGTATGATGATAACTTGGTACTGTGACGACCCGGAAATTTCCGACCAATTTAAACTTAATCTTTATATGTTTCCGACACGAAAAGCAAAAGTCTGTAATGTTGAGTCTCAAAATATTTGAACTGTTTTCATACAAGCATTTAACCTTTGACTATTCCCAACGATTCGCGAACAATTATGTGTAAATAAATATGTAAATATAAATATAAGTGTATATATATTAGTTTGAAATAATATAATACAATTTAATCAGTTAAATTGTAAATATAAAGTAATATGCAAAATAAATAAACTGTTACTAAAATGAATCTATATATATATATATATATAAACTGTTACTAAAATGAATTCTATATTGTAATGTACATAAAAAAATTTATAAAGACTAAATATTCAATACATGTTATTTTATAATATATATTATATAATTAGTAAATATGATATAATTAACAAACTGTAACATTAATATATTAAACGTAATTACAAGTTGAAAATATATTGTTATAATAAATTACTACTATTAATATTAATATCAATATCAGTATTATTAATATCATTATATGGAAATGAAAACATGTAACTTATTATATCTTCATTATTACTAGCATTATTAGTAAATATCATTATTTTAAATATGAATTAATATTATTATAAAAATAATGTAAGTTATTATTATTATTATTATTATTTATATATTTTTATTAATATTTATTATTATTATTAATTATTATCATCATTTATATAATTATTATGATTATGATTATTAGCATCATTATTATTATACTTATTTATTTATTAATACTAGAATCCAATATTTTGTTATACATTACCATCAAGTTAAAAAAAATCATATCTGTAGATTTGTACTGGGCAAATCTAAATCCACAAACACAAACAAAATTCAATTAAGAGTCATACTCAAATTTTACTGTTTCTTTATTTTAATTTATTCCTGATTTTTACCTGATCAATCCATTCCCAAAAACAAAACAAAATTCATTGAAATCAATGACACATAATTGGTACGAATCAGTTTCATGTATCTATCATACTGTGTTCTTCTTGTCTCTAAAATTGTACAAATCAGAATTTAATAATAAGGAATCAAACTGTGACAACCCGGAAATTTCCAACCAAATTTAAACTTTAATCTTTATATGTTTCCGACACGATAAGCAATATTTGTTAAGTTAAATTGCAAGAATTTTAAACTATGTTCATACATTCATTCAACCTCGACCAAGTTCCAAAGATTCACGAACCATTAAACGAATATGATTATATATGTATATGTGTATATATATTATAACTTGAAACGTAAACAAAATATTAGATTAAATACTTTATATGATTGTATCTGTTTCAAAATGTTTATCAATGGAATTAGAAGATAAGATCAAATGATTGAATTATCAGATATATTGAATTATGATTACAAGTCTCTGTTGAAAGGCCCACGTTGATTTGAGAAATCTTTCCATTTTAACAATATTCGGAAAATGGTAAAGTGATTTATAAATAAGAACAAATTGTCAATCATTGAGAACTAGACAAAGGATAGTGGAAGATTGAATCTCATAAAGACTCGATTGATCTATTTAGTTTCAAACGTACAAAAACGTTTTCAGTTTAAAAAGAACTTTATTATTAAAACGTATATAACTTTTATATATATCTAGAAACACTTTTGACAACTCATTACTTAACTAGTATGATAAAGATAACGATATTTATATTTTATTTTATTAAATATATATAACGATTTAAATTAATATTATATATATTTATACGCGTATTATACGTACATAGTTTTATACTTTTACTATACTTAAACTTTACCTTTACTTTATTTTTACTTTACTTTAACTTTAATAATTCACTTTAATAATTCATACTTTAATAATTCACTTTAATAATTCATACTTTAATAATTCACTTTAATAATTCATACTTTAATAATTCACTTTAATAATTCATACTTTAATAATTCACTTTAATAATTCAAAAATCTATTATAAATAGAATTTAATAGATTTCATTATTTCATAGAAACTTGAAAATATTTTTCTCTAAACTCTCTCAATCGATTTACATATATATTTACTCCGTATTATTTCAAGATATTATTAGTATACATAAAATATTACGATGGAGTGCTGTCCGAGTGATTTCGAAATTGTTTTTAGAGTAGGATAGGATTAAGGAAATTATGAGTTATAGCTATGGAGGTGATTGAGTATGGTTCATGGATATGCTCGTGAGGTCAATATAGTGTTTATCATTGTCGTTGCGTCTACGTACCTTTCCTGCAATATTGAAACTCAATATTGATATGTGAGTACTCATAATTTAACTTTTACATATTAATAGTGTATCCCTGACTAGTGCTCGAGTATTTAGGATTATGCATGCTTGTACTTTTGATATTGCCCTTAGACAGGTTAGGTTGAATATTGAATTAGTTACACTTGCGGTTGAGATAAGGTATAAGATATGCATGTCCTTGGAAAGCTAGCGAAAAATTAAGAACTTTTCCTTTAGATATCGAATGGTTTCGATGAACGGATTAAAAGTTATAATCAATTGAATTTTCGATATTATTATTAAAAATGATTATTATTATCGTCGTTCTAGTTTTATCTTATTATTATCATTATTATTATCTTTATCAATAAAAGGGATTTATCATTAAAAATTGTTATTTTTTTTATTATTACTATCGTTATTATCGTTAAAGTTATAATTAGTATTATTATTATTATCCAATTATTATTATTATTATTATTATTATTATTATTATTATTATTATTATTAGTATTATTATTATTATTATTATCATTATTAATATATATATCATTATTTAAAAATGGTTATTGTTATTGTTATTGTTATTATTATTATTACTATATTATCATTAAGATGATTATTAGTATTATCGTTAATAATGTTATAGTAACTATCATTATTAATATTAGTGTAATTAAAACAAATATTTGTAACACCTAATTATTTTGATTACTATTATTATCATTATTATGAACACGATATAAAAGACGATTAAAAGCTATTAAACGAAACGATTAGGAAATAATGAGTAAGAGTATCATGATGAATATAAAATATTATAAGATATTGATTTAGATAAAATTATCGTTCTTATTATTTTTATCATTACTATTATTATTAAAAGTATCGTTAGTATTAAAACTATCATTTTAACAAAAATTATCATTTTAATAGAAATGTCATTGTTACTATAAAATATCATTATTATTATTATTTTAAATAGAATTATTATTTTAAAGATAATATTAAAAATTATCGTAAATATTAAAGTTATCATAATTAGAATTATCGTTTTATCATAATGTCATCCTTGTAATTATAAATATTGATATTTTTATAATAATTATTATTATTACAAAATAATACAACTTTTACTTACTATCATTATAGATATTATTTTATCAAATAAATATGTGATACAAACATATTTTACTACGTCTAATAACTTACTTTAATAATACCTATCATATTATCTTTATGATATTAAATGAACCCTATAAATTTTATTACTTAATATATATAAAAGTATATTTTATTATATAAATTTAATATAAAATTTTATTTATTAATAAATATATTATATTATTTACTCTAATAAATCTTTTAAAAATATAAAATGACGATATTTAAACTATATATTAATCATGTATAGATTTTTGGAAATTATTTTGAGTCAAATTTACTTTTGTTGACTTTTGCATATTAGTCTCGAGCATTAGGATTGTGATACGCTATGACTTAACCTAATTTGTTAGACAAATATTGACCAACACATAATTATATATAATTAATTTAGGTTCGTGAATCCGAGGCCAACCTTGCACTTGTTCAATGATGTTATATGTATTTTTACTACGAAATACAGTATGGTGAGTTTTCATTTGCCTTTTTACCCTTTATATTTTTGGGCTGAGAATACATGCGCTGCTTTTATAAATGATTTACAAAATAGACACAAGTACGTGAAACTACATTCTATGGTTGAATTATCGAAATCGAATATGCCCCTTTTTATTAAAGTCTGGTAATCTAAGAATTAGGGAACAGACACCCTAATTGACGCGAATCCTAAAGATAGATCTATTGGGCCTAACAAACCCCATCCAAAGTACCGGACGCTTTAGTACTTCGAAATTTATATCATGTCCGAAGGGTGTCCCGGAATGATGGGGATATTCTTATATATGCATCTTATTAATGTCGGTTACCAGGTGTTCACCATATGAATGATTATTTTTGTCTCTATGCATGGGACGTATATTTATGAGAACTGGAAATGAAATTCTTGTGGTCTATTAAAATGATGGAAATAAATGATTGTGATAAACTAATGAACTCACCAACCTTTTGGTTGACACTTTAAAGCATGTTTATTCTCAGGTGTTAAAGAAATCTTCCGCTGTGCATTTGCTCATTTTAAAGATATTACTTAGAGTCTTTCATAGCATATTTCGAAGAACGTTGCATTCGAGTCATTGAGTTCATCAAAGATTATTATTAAATCAATTTATAGTTGGATAGTGGATATTATGAAATGGTATGCATGCCTGTCAATTTTCGATGTAAAGAAAGTTTATCTTTTAAAAACGAATGCAATGTTTGTAAAATGTATCATATAGAGGTCAAATACCTCGCAATGTAATCAACTTTTGTGAATCGTTTATAATGTATATGAACGGGTCCTTTCAGTTGGTATCAGAGCGGTGGTCTTAGCGAACCAGGTCTGCATTAGTGTGTCTAACTGATAAGTCGATAGGATGCATTAGTGAGTCTGGACTTCGACCGTGTCTGCATGTCAAAAGTTTTGCTTATCATTTTGTGTCGAAAATTAACTACTTATCATCCTCAGGAAATTACCTGCTTATCATCTTTAGTCTAAGACACGTCTTGCTGCATTGATTGCATGAATAGTGTATAGACAAAAATTCATATCTTAGCATATCTGCTAAATCATATCTTATCGTATCTGTTACTTTAAACTTTGCCTGACATATCCCGCAAAGTCCTCCGTAATCTACGAAATCTTTTGATCTATATATATATATATATATATATATATATATATATATATATATATATATATATATATATATATATATATTCTATGTAATTAGAATACCATTCGTTAGCCAAAATCATTTCATATCGGAAAAAAATCCTTTATCCAATCGTACGAAATGGAATTCGTCATCAGTTCAAGTCACTCAGATTTCGAAATGGAATTCCATTCAAGCTCTGAAAGCAGTGTGACCGGAATAGATCAACAAATCAGTCATCACCTATTCTGGATGAATTGGGGATGGGTTCGTAGCCTCCTCAATCATTGGAGACAAGAAGAATGTGATCCCTTCCATCCACCACATTGCCCTCTTGACGAAGAACCTGAAGCACTTACCGGCGAACCTGTCTGAAACACCATTTTCTCGCTCATTTCCAGAGTACCTCGTCACTATTATATATTACATCAAATTTTAGATTTTATTTATCCGCTCGTCCGAACCGACAATCACCCCGGTGTAATAGAAGAAGTCAACGAGCTTCGCGCTCGGGTAGTGGCTTTGGAGAATATGGTGCAGAGATTACAAACGCCAGCAGCAGCATCAGCAGCATAACCAGTACCACCATTATCAACGCCAACAGTACCATTACCACCTCCAACCACAACCACGTCGTAAACCTCAACTTCACAATCTGTCCCACGAGCATCAACGTTATACGCACCATAGATACCAAGGAGTACCAACAACAATAACTGACGAAGTATTAATTCATAACTTCATTGGAGAAACATTCCGCGGCGATTATGTAATCTCTAAAGTCTTAGAGATTATCTAATCTAGCCCTAACCATAAATCAGTTAAGCAAACCAAAATGATAGAAAGAAGAGTAGAAACCCTGACAAAAATGGTGTGTGATTAACAAGCTAAACTTGCTTTACCAACAGCATCAACAGTACCGTCAGCGTTACCAGCATCATCAGTACAGTCAACATCCTAATCAACAACACCGATAACATCACAAACTCCGTCAGTTCAAGAATCACAGTGGACATCATTACGAATCAATAACGTGTATATTGTATCAACGAGTTATGAAGAATTAACTCATTCCCTCTGAAGAAATTATATGTATATTATATATATATATATATTTTGAAATAAATATTTTCGTGCTAAGCTATTGTGTGTGAATCTTAACTACTCGGTTAATTCATATTAAAAATATGCAATAATGTACGTCCTTCGACCGCAACTTAACCAGCGTTAACTACAATCTCTGTCGCAATTCAACAAATTCCAATTCATAATAAATCAAGTATATATTTGATTTTACACTTTCATCATCGATGTACCCGAAACTTTTCAGATAACATCATTCGTACTTTGCGAAATTCACAAGAATTCCACGAACCGAACAGCATACATCAACAAATAACGAAGTATTGATTCATAATTTCAATGTCATTAAAGAAATACTGCGTAAAAGTTATGTACTTTTTAAAGCCTTTAGGGATTATTCAATTCTAGTTTCAACCGTAAATCAAATGAGTTTAATTTAACATTAACTCATTAAATCTATGTTACATCTGAAGAAAATATACATATATATATTTTCATAAAGATTGTAATAAAATTCTTTTGTACAAAATATTAATTGTGAAATTTTTTTTTAACGGGTAGGTAATACCCGAGAGATATATAAATTCACAATTAATGTGTTACATTCTTTGAATCTGATTCAGCAAATCATCCATTATACTCCCTACTTTCACAACAATATACATTCTTTTATAGAAATCAAAACAACCATACTCATTCAAAATTTAATTACATATTCTGATTTTGAAATCTCAAAATTCAACTTGAGATATGACCAAAACCATCACTCTTAGATCCTTACATCTTTCACAAGCTATATTTTGACTTCAAAACTGTGTTAGAACATCAAATGTATGTTAACGATTACAATCTGTGTTCAAACCCTTCGAAAATTTCTGAAGACACTTCGAATGATGAGCAATCGAGATGATGATCCAACCACATGTTACCCACAGTTATGTACAAGAAAAACTCTTGAAACCAAAGTAAAAGTTTAAACAACGTATCCGCGTCAGATTCTTTGGTATTTATTAGCAAAAATAACTTTGCGACTTCTATTCAAAGTAGCCAGTTTTGTCACAGCTCCAGCAAGTCAACTTCGACTTTTCAGTCAGACTAACCTTATTATAACCTTGAGATATACACCATCGTTACCAGGGAACCTTTTACATTCCACCACATTATTAGCAGATGTACCAACAACTTCATTACCCTTTGACTTTAGCCTCTCCAAAAAGTCATTATAATTATTCATTGAAACCCCATCATTTACTCATTCAAATCTTGTAATGAGAATTGCCATACGAATCATTGGGAATTAGCAATCAGTATTTTGAAATCTCGCAGGATGTCTACGCCAACAGTTATATGTGTATATATAATGTCTATCTTCTGGACTTAATTTGAATGTGAAGTTTCTGAAAAACACTCCGAACTACGAATTGGTTCTCCAAAAATGAAAAAAAAATGCTGATGAAGCAGCGAAAACTATAAACGACTTTACACGATAAAAGCTGGATTATAATGATGAAGTGTGCTGGCAAAGCGCAGAAAAAGAGAAGTTTTGGAACTGGAAAACGGATTGAGCAAAGTAGGAAGGAGGCTGTGGACAAATTACAAAGACTGAACCTGACTTCAAAGGATCCAAATGATTCAGTACCTGCTGAAGTCATTAACGAATACCTTGCTCCTGACTCTAAACTCCTGCGGACAATATTCTTCATCATCCTCTGATATTAGAAATTCTAAAATGTCATCATATCTTTCATTATAAATATCCTCCATATTTCTGAAGATATTTTCTTAATTTTTCTTATTTGAAATCATTTACCTCTTCGCGCTATCTGTATTACATCATAAAAGAAACTATTTTAGTTTCTAAATTCTGAAACATTCAAGTTTAAAATAGGAATATTTTAAAGTAATGTTGGGAACTGAAGCATGAATTAATATAATATAATGACACTTGATCA